>NC_091140.1:45565274-45787774 GCF_041381155.1 Argopecten irradians
ATAACAATATTTTGTCATAATGTCAAGTTTACCGTTGTGAATAATAATTTTGGTATTTGCTTTGACACGCAATCGTCAATCTTTCGCACCGTACCACGTCATGGATGTCTTCGACTTGTCTAAGGCATTGAAACTTTGTCTGGGAGCACAGCGCTTGATGGAATATATTTCTCTTCTGTATTTCACGATGTAAGTTTCAAGACAGCTGAAAATCGAATTAATGAACCTTTGTCGGTATCTTCCGGAGATAGTGATTGCTCAAAGAATATCCCATTTGTGATTTCAATCGATTAATACAGTGAAAGTTAGATGTGATAGCGTATTATCAAATGGTAATTTTGAAGCTTTTGGGTTTGTACTAGCACAAATTATCTGGCTATACTGTCATTAAATTGTGGTTACTTATCATTCTGATGGGATGACTGATCTTCATATCACTAATATATATCCTTAAATGGCTAAAATAGTTGTAGTCAATAATCAATTGTATTACACATGTACATAAATAGAAAATCTAGTTCAACCTTTGCTTTATTGTGTGCGTTTAGCAATAGTTTATTTGTCATAAATGTATTCTATTTTAACAAATTGTAATTGTTGGCAGACAAAGTTTGATACAAAGTCGAATGGACTAAAAGTCAAAAATTTTATACATGATATATATATGATGTATTGATATAAAAATAAACCTACTTATTTTCGCATATATTATATTTCATTACTTCCAACATATGTAAATATATAAAACATGACCAAGGTCTATTATTTATTTTGCAATTACTTTTACAGAGTTATTAGAGCAATATTTTAATTTGCGATTGAGCATTAATTTAGGAAATATTATTGGCCATGTTAAAGTGTGTTAAAACTATTGTTTGTCTTCAGGGCCCACTTTCACGAACATTTCTATTTAAGAAATTCCTTAACTTTCTCCATAGAAAAGCATTTTGTATATTTCAAGAAAGGCTCCTTCACTTAAAGATTGTTTTTTCTTTTGTAATGCTTAGGCACTGTTCATGAAACTTGGTCCTATTCGTATTCTTGACGTTGTTGATTTTTATAAACCAAACACACAAACGCTGACATAACCACTTACATCAACATATTATACCTTTAAAGAATTCCCTAACTTGTAATTCCGCAGAGGAAAACATTGCAGAAGTTAAGGGGCATACTAAGTGAAGGAGCTTTTCTCTACTTCTGTAATACTTTACTATGGGGAATATAAAGTTAGGGATATTCGTGAAATTGGGCTCTGTTCCTGCTGGAGCATAAATGGACGTCATAAATCGACTATGGAAGTGACAGATCAGATGGCGATTACAGTCCTCCATACTTATAATCAGGAATTTTGATTACTAAAAATATTGTCATCTTACCGAATCGTGCAATATGTTAAATACTAAGCACCTCTCTTAAATTATTAATTAATCTGCATATTAACGTTCAGGCTAATTGGCATATAATCAAATCAGTGAAATTTATTTCATTTTATTGTGTATCTAATTGAAAATGACAGTCAAATAGGGTTATGTGTTGTAAAGCTGACTAGACTTTCCATACTTACTTTTTCATCAGCATATTCACTTACCAGGAAATGTGTAACACATACTCATCATCATCGCATGGCTCTGTTCTGAAACCAACATTACACAATAAAGACAGTTTAGAAGGTAAGATATTATTCATATAAGACATTAGCAAGCGTAATTGTATGGTAAACGGTCAAATGCAGACATCCATAAGCAACATGATTTTCATTTTTGTGCTATTTTCGAATAAACGTGTCAAGCTGCTGATGCTTGACATTGTACATGTGATGAGCTTCAAAAGGAATGTACCAAAATGAATGGACTAGTCGATAATGCATCATCAGATTGACCCGAAGTGCATATTAGTGGTCATTTACATTGATAACGAATTTGTGCGTTTGGTAGCATATACACTTAACGTGACTTTCGATGTGAAATCTCCACAGTCTATTCGAGAACCTATCAATTTCTACACTTAATTTAAAACAAAAAAGAAACAACACCCCACCACATCATTGTTATTGTGTATATGAAAGTAAAATACAATTGCATAATTGATTGTCTGGATGGAACTTACAATTCAATCTTTATGGGGGAAGTTTTAATTACTATATTTTTATTACATAATGCATACTAATAGATATTGCATTTTGTCAGAGAGGCTGGGGTAACCGAGTGGTATAAAATGTTCTGACATATTACCACATACCCTCCAGTTTGAAGTAGGTATTCAGTGTTGAACAATTGGTTTGAACTGTCTACGATTGGGTCGGTGGTTTTTCTGCGGTACCAATGGGTTTCCTAGACCTGGTTACGTTCACTGAATCTTATAGATTTAAAACAGAGTATTAATAATATCTTTTGTTTTTGATATAAACTCAAAAGGCAATCATGAAGTAATATTTCTAATGATTTTCCTTGGTCATTCATAAATTTCGACATTCAGTAGAATTTCTATTTGGAATTCCATATTGGGCAGTTCGATGCTCTCGTGGTTAGATATTACTTACGTTCATGTTATTTTATCGTAGAACTGAAATCAGGCATGTGGTGTACAAAAGACATACAGTTATAAAGTAACGTTTTTGTTGTCTTCCGATTTGGAAATCAAGGTCGAGATTGTCTATATAGGTCAGCTATTTTTGGAGGAAGTATCTATCGCAGACAACATAGCCATTTTATGGATTCGTCCAGTTATTTACAATTGTTTCGTTAGCTACTAGCAGACATCACGGTCCGTTCTCTTCAAAAGATCATCAGGGAAGCAAATGGTACAAATCCCATGTGTCTTATAGAAGGAACAAGAAATTCCCCAGTAAATATCATACAAAAGCCATCATTAGAAGCCATTTTGTGCAGACCTAATTTGGTATATATATTTAGCTGGATGATCAATTGGAGTGTATTTATAGACAGAGCCAGAGAACTGACAGGTCATTGGTTAAGCGTCTAAGAAATAGAGATTGTCATTCAATATTATGATAGAGTTTGTTTTAGTGACTACGGCATCAACAACGGGCACAATCCCAGGCACCGAATTCAATTCCATGCTGGATCACAGAAACCGATAAGAGGAATTTCATATCAAATGTTATTTCGAGCTTAGCACAATCTTAACAAATATTAAACTATAAATCTTATATTTATCTTACGGTCATATGTATCATCTAGTTGATAAATGAAATATATCATGACTTCGAGTTTTTGTTTTTAATCTCCGTAACTTTTAGCCTGTCTAGGACTGGTCACGTCTGAATGGTTTCAAAGACATTCAAAAGCTTTTGTATCACATATTTTAAGTTGTGTTTTCGTTTAATCTCCCTGAAGTTTCTAGCTAAGAATGACCACTTTATTGAATGGTAAGACAGACATCTGCAAGTTTTTGGTTCATAGAACGAATTCAGCTTTTATCTCCTTTACCAAGTCTACAATTGGTCACTTTAAATAATGGTTAGAAAAACGCCAACTATTTCTTGTTTCACAGATCGTATTTCACTTTTAAATTCTGTCCGTCTAGGCACTTAACGTTTAAGGTCCTGTTACGATTTTCACAGTTTGGGTGTGGTCTTTTATATGTATTCTATTAAAGTAGCATTCAGTCTGTACTCTAGATTCATGGAGACTTAACCAGTTTATATTATCAATAGATACTTAACAATTATCTGTCTCAGCACCTACCCGTCGGACAGGTTTACAAAGGGATTGATTTTTATATATTTCTATAGTCAAGTATTTTAGGCAAGTCATTATGTAGAATCAAAATTTTACTCGACAACATGCATGCAGAGGTAAATATCATAACTTAAAAATCTTTCCAAGTATCAGTATAATCAAACTTTACTTACATGGGTGGATGCATTAAGCGTAACTCTCAGTAGAATGTACGAGATCTGTACGTCAAGTGGTTTTAAAAAGTGCTATTTTTACAATATTCTCAAATATGAATACGCCCATATAACATTTAAAGATATTAACAATATTCGAATACTTATGTTGAAAAGGTGGTTTTACATATAGAACGTCATTTTTCTTCAATGAATGTTTTAAAATGCGACTCAACATTGTCTTACAAATATGTAATTTGATTTAAACATATCTATTTGAACATTATGTACGAAAGGACTTAAACACAAGTTGTAAATTGTTACATCTCTAGAATCTATCAGCAGTGCTTAGATGTAGTACGTTTAAACACTGTAGGAAATGTGTTGTAAAAAGGTGTATCAGTAAACAAAATAGACTGTAGATTGAGAATCTCCTTATTCAATGATGTAGCTGTTCACGCCGACATGTTGTAACCATACCAAATCATTTTCGTTACGACATTCGCCGAACAGGTATCAAAACCTTCCTCAAATAAATGCCTTTTACTATGAAGCTTTTATAAATAGAACAGTTCCTTATGTTAAAACACATTTTTAAAATGTAACCATAATCAACTAAAGGTTGCGTTTGTTCCCTCTCGGCTGATGTGTCTTAACACTATTATCACTTGACCCAACAATCATACGATATATATGACGATGTCAGTCAGTGAGCTGAAGCTTTATGTGAACTGTTAGTGACGAATAAATTGTCACATTTCTTACAATTGCTTACTGTTGGGGACTCTCTGACAAAGACACGAACAACTAAATCCTACTTAATTTCTTTTTTATCTTAGAGAGAAATACACACATAGGATACATGGGAAAGGAGTCTTTTACTTTCGGTATTGCGTTATGAGAACAGTTCTTACCCGTCATCAAGTGGTGACATGAATAGACAGAGCGAGCGGAGCGCAGCCTGGCGGAGAGCATGAAACTAAGGGATGGGAACCAGTCTATTTGATCTTCTCTATTAGCACGCTACAATTATCTACCTTTGTGGGAAGTATTGATTTTGACGTCATATGTATGTAAGCGTTTCGTCATACTTTAGAGAAAACGATGTGAATTTCTCTCACAACCAATTACATCACATTGGATACTTGCCTGCAAGAGAGGTGCTGTAACTCTGTGATAGGCAAAGACTGAACATGTCCTTTTGAAAAATGTCTCACTGATGCAATTAATCGCTCGAAATGTTAGTATTAGTTTCTCGAAAATAAAACTAACTCTACAATTCTAGTGAATACATACCCAATAATCTATTTTTGTAACTCCAACTCTCTTTGTTAAACTGAAAAGATGGTTTCTCAGGGTAGCTCTAGAAATGTCCCCTGACCAAGAAAGTGCCATTAAACCAATACCTAAGAATTACCTACCCTAAAATGTTTGTCGGACAATCGATTATATTAGGGAGGGATGTAGTGTCACTTAAACTCACAGTGGTGATTTATCATACAATGAATACATAGATAGGTTTATTTCCACAAGTGATAATGGTTACCCGGCGAGCTGGGTATGTGTTATTGCCAATCTACTATAAACATAAGCTGGCGATAAATGCGAACGGGAGATTTCATTTTTGGTAAAAAAGTTATTTATGTTATTCTGAAAAGGAACATAGTGTAGGATGTCACTATGTCATTGTCCTTTCTTAAATATGTATATGACTAATATAATCTTACATGGGTCTGTCAAGTGGACAGGGATATCCCAACCATAGTGAACGATTTTGGTTAATCAACCCGAGGCTTGGTCAAAATCTTTCACGAAGATTAAGATATCCTTTTCCAACTGACT
This sequence comes from Argopecten irradians, assembly GCF_041381155.1. Taxonomy (NCBI): domain Eukaryota; kingdom Metazoa; phylum Mollusca; class Bivalvia; order Pectinida; family Pectinidae; genus Argopecten; species Argopecten irradians. Next base: position 45,570,973 of record NC_091140.1, read on the forward strand.
GGCCCATGTATGATTCTTTTCCTCCATAATTTAACGAGATATGGTAGAAATGGTCGTAGCATGTATTGATGACGTCACTGTTTAGCGCGTGTAACTGTATTTTCCTTACCCCGGTAAAAGACCGAGTTATCTTTTCCCTAGTAATCGGGGATAACCCGCGATAAGTATGGGAGAAGTATGAAGCATTGAAAGCGGACGTATAGATATTTGTTTGGAGTCCCAATAAACTATGGTAGAAGTAGGGTGTCTATACATAGTGTTAAATACGGTCACTCAGTTGACAGAGCATGTTTCGTACCTTAGTTTTTCACACCAGAGACCCTGGTTCGGGCATTCGACTGGAATGTGAATTTTCCATTTTTCGTCAAAAAATGTGTATTGTTAACTTTTAATGAGTTTCACGAAAAGACTTTAAATTGGAAATTTGGAGCTATTGTTGTCAATTATAATTTTAAGCAACTATAAAATAAAAAATATAAGGTAAAATCATGTCTGTTTTGTTTCCTTTACTGTTCACTTATAACAATATTTCGACAATCGCTTGCAGTATATCTGTTAAGAAACATGACATAAAGTTTTAATGATATATCCTCGGATTGACTCCTAAAATAAGGTGATGAAGTAGTGTCGTTTTATTGTTCTATTCAATACTTTTGGAAAACGGTGATATGAAACATTACTTTCGTTCGTTTTCAATCGACATTAAACCACAAAGATCCGTTTTACAATTCTTACTTTCATTTACTAATGTAGCCGAAGTTAATTTGATAGCTTTCAGCATTTAATAGTCCCATCGCGTAGCTGTTTAATTCAGATCAATTTCACCAATCCTCTTTAACGTTTTACGGTTTAAATACCATTTTAAAGTTCAAATGTGCGATAATAGTTCAAATACAATTCAATTCTAGTGTTCGTTAAGAAATGTTTCAGACAGTGAGCCTGTCTTAGTGACCACCTCTATATAACGACCAACAACTTAATAAGACCGCGTATCAAGGGCCGGAAACAACCAATTGCAACATACAGTGGAACCTGGTTATATTGAAGTCTTCTGTAATGGAAAATCCCTTTAAATTATCCAGATTTTAATATAACCAAGGAGAAAGACAATGATTATGTGTGAACAGGGATTGCATTTCATTTCTTTTTAAGCGGTACTTCAATAAAACCGATTTCAAATTAAATTGGCCCAACCTGTGAATAAAAAAAACCATACGGATACAAAGACCATGTCCAGCGAGTGGTATATAGTTAAAACTCCGGATAGGAGCATTGCTTTATCTTATGCTGTTTATAATTTCAATCATCAAATTTTATTTCATAAAAAATATGAAAAGGGATTAAACAACAGACTATGCCTATACAGATTCTCCCCCAGATAACACAATGCATTTAATATTGTATACATTTGATTTACAAAATATACTCATGAAATATATATAGTATCTAAACAACTTATTTATGATAATTTAGATAATCAAAGTTTGTAAATTATATGATGTATCATTTGATATACGCGTTTTTTAGTTGAATATTGTGAATGTGTAAGGTACTCGTTCCGCTCATGGGATACAGATCAAAAACATCCATTCGCAAATAGAGATCACAGATCATCCATCCATGAGTTTCAGGAGTCAAACATATATGTACAAGATTCAGTGTACTATAGATTTGTGTTTATATGCCAAATAACTCAATTTAGTTATGTATTTTTTTCAGAAGTTAATCGATAAACAATTAATACAAATTATACATTAAAATAGAAGCAGTACATTGTACATATGATTAAACAAATTCAAAGTAGTGCACATCTAAAAGGTTGGGTATTGTGCGTGGGGTTGGTTTTTGGGATTGCCGTTTTACATCTAATATACAAAAACAACATTAATAAAATATTCACAATTATGATATAAACCTTGCTTTGCTCCGCTACCTATTTAAATAGATAGAGCTTGTAAAAAACACCATTTCAGTAATAGTTTCACAGATAAACAAAACTGCAGACATAAAACATAAAGTCTTAATATGTGCTTATGACTTTTTGTACAAAATTTTAACTTTTTATAAAATAAATATTTTGTTAACTTCCTCTGTTTTGGAAGGGTTGATTTTAGTTATCAATAATATTGCGCTGTTTTGGCATTCGTTGTGGTATCATGATCATAAAAGTTAACCATGTATAATACAATCTTAATATATCTCACAAATGTGAAATACTTTATGTTTAAACAATGACATTAATGTTTCCTAGAGCAAACATTTAATTTATCATCATCAATTTTGTATTTTTATCTAATCCCAACAGACATGCCAAGGTTTTTGATATTACAAATATTTCTCAAGTCCAACATTTGTTTGGTTTGCTCTAAGCTAAAACACGTATATACTGCCAATTATAGAATTGTTCAAACTCGTACAGGTGAAAAAGCAGAAGTTTACTACACCGTAAAAACCATGAAAATCAATATCAACAGCGATCGACTACTTTGCATGTGAATATTTTGTAAATAAAAAAAATTGATTCATTGACTGTTTGAATAAAGTAACTACATTGTATCAACTCACATCAGAAACCGTCATGGAATCCATATAGCATGTACTATATACAAAATTAATGACGTTGTTTCTTTTGAGGAAAAATCTTTTCGCGATATAGATATTTTTTTTAATTCGCGCATTCATTAAAATCTAACAGTAGTAGCAATTATTTCTTGTTATTCTCTCTTGTTTGTTCCCGAGTACTTAAACTCGTTAAAATAAACTTGATTGATAATATCACGAAAATAAATCCCCACGAATAACATAAGTATGCAGTATTGTTACTCCAACGATGTGTACCTTAACCGAAGTCGATAAATTGAGCTTTGGGGAAGACAACACAATAAATGACATAAGAAATTACTTTTTTCTCAGTTCCATTACAAATAGACTTTCCCACCTTTATGGCACGTCTCTGACGGTCGAACATTAACATGTGCTGAAAGACCCTACTGTATTTTTAAAAGTAGACTAAATTTGGATTCTTTTTTTTATCTATTTCGCTTGAAAAGCATAATGTGTCCCTTAGTAAATGTTGCATTTAAGACATTGTGGGCCATAGAGAATGCTTACTCTTTCTGTCTCTTAATAGAAACCTACTACAGACATACAAATTGTAAGCTTGCCTCGTACTCATAGCTGATGAAGTCATCTGGGAGGAGAATTTTGGTCTCTTCTGATTTAAATGTTTATATTTGAAGCTGTAACCATGCCAACAGGCAATTTTTGGTATTTGAACTACACCCAGAACATGGTTTACAGTCTTACAAAATAAACTTGATTTAAGTACACATATTAGGCAAGGTTCAATCAGCATGGACAGTGTAGCAATAGGTTTTATAAAGATGCTTATCGCTTGTTTTTCTATATAAAGAAGCAGGCTAGGATCATCCGTAGATTTCTATGAAACTAGTTAAAGATTCTCCACCGATGACAAATGGTATTTTTTCACTAACACGAACCGGAGCAGACGATTCAGTATGTTTCTCCAGTTACAAAAGTTACTTACGTTACACCATTACCATTGTTGAAAAGTTTGAGCTTCTAATTTTACTTAATGTTAAAAATATGAAAAATAATTAATTGTATCCCGAAAAAATTCCGTGGCACTATATCCTATATGGAATGAAGTACTGATTGCGCATGCACCAAAGGCGAAATAAACTATTTTATATTATCTTTTGTTTTAATTAGGCATATATATACACGATTAAACACCAATTATTGTTCAAAAGATGAATATCATTTATGCTCTGTCGGCGGTGGAGCATCTTTAAACACAATTTTTTATGCAGAGCAAAACGTTTGCCCTCGAGAATAGTGTCTTCATTGTAATGTTCATTCCATTCCCTCAAGCATTATACTTACTGTTAAGTTTTTGTTTTACTGAAGTTATTCTCTAGCATAATAAGAAACAGAATTTATCTATTTTTAAAATTGCCGAAACAACACGTAAACAAATTATGTATTGGTATGCATAGCGTTATGTTATGCTAATGATTGTTTTAAGCAATGACGTTATTCAAAAATATGCTTATGACGTGAAGTAATTCATTTAAGTTTTCAAAAAAACTGTTATAACTTTTGTAACTGAAGAAAAATACGTATCCGTCTGCTCCTGTTTTTCATAGAGAAAAGAATTCGTCAGCAGTGGAGCATCTTTAAAGTAACGTTTTAAAGGTTAATCCTAACCATGATCAACCAGATCTTGGTCTATACAGCTGTCTATACATGATTTCAACAAGAAAAACTGCCTATATCATAACTTGTCAAAGTCCGGACGCTTTAAAAAAAAAAAATCTTTTCTGCAATAGAGAAAGGTTACGTGTCCTTTTACACAGACAAAAACACATAGAACAGTGGTTATTTTTTATGACATTTCAGTTTGAATGCCTGGTCTGGGGAACCGGTTATTCAAGTGTCAAAACGATACTTTGTCTGGATGGGATTTCGAAGAGTAGCATGCCTAACGGCAAACCTGTCAGTATTGTAAAATTTAAGGCTGCCCCTTGTCGATCCGCTAAAGAAAGTGTCTATACATTCTTTCTTTGTTTTTTTAGAATTCTTTTGAATTCTTTTGAGATATCTTTTATCAGTTTATTTCCTTCTCTTTTTTAAGGTTTGTTTTTGCGATTTTTTTTAATTCTTCGTTTATGATGTCAAAAATATTAAAATGTGGTAATTTATCATAACAAGGAAGTGTTATGTAATATGTATTGGTAAGGTTTTTCGACGTATAAAGATATACGTTATTGTTATTTTAAAGGGATTTTATATTCAAATAATAAAATCACAAATTTATAGCATCAATATATCAATGATTCAATCGCATGATACCATGTTCTTTAAGAGAGATACATAAAGAAGTTATCGTTTTTCAGTCTAACAACACTTTTAAACTCACTGGATGTACGTTTTGTGGCGTTTTATAGAATAGCATTTGTCGTACAAGAAATGAGGCATAAAGTATCTAGCTAACACGTTTTATCGTCCCATGATAGGTAATAGGCAGGACTAAGTCCATACACCCCCCTTATCCAGGACGTTCAAGCTTTTAATCCAATAGAAGATGGCTCGATTGCAGACCTTGTGACTGAGTTTTCACGAAATAAAATTAAATCAAGTGTTTTTACCACGCCCTCGCCAGACGTTCGCAAATGCTCTTAAGTGGGCTCTAAAAGTATGTAAAGCTTCCATGGAACATAATAAAACCTGAAGGAATCGGGAGAGAGAAAAAGTGAACATTATCTGTATCACAAGCAGGTAAAATAAAAAGTGAACATTATCTGTATTATAAGCAGATAAAATAAAAAAGTGAACATTATCTGTATCATAAGCAGATAAAATAAAAAAGTGAACATTATCTGTATCACAAGCAGATAAAATAAAAAAAGTGAACATTATCTGCATCACAAGCAGATAAAATAAAAAAAGTGAACATTATCTGTATTATAAGCAGATAAAATAAAAAAGTGAACATTATCTGTATCACAAGCAGATAAAATAAAAAAAGTGAACATTATCTGTATCATAAGCAGATAAAATAAAAAAGTGAACATTATCTGTATCACAAGCAGATAAAATAAAAAGTGAGCATTATCTGTATCATAAGCAGGTAAAATAAAAAAGTGAACATTATCTGTATCATAAGCAGGTAAAATAAAAAAGTGAACATTATCTGTATCACAAGCAGATAAAATAAAAAAGTTAACATTATCTGTATCATAAGCAGATAAAATAAAAAAGTGAACATTATCTGTATCATAAGCAGATAAAATAAAAAAGTGAACATTATCTGTATCACAAGCAGATAAAATAAAAAGTGAACATTATCTGTATCATAAGCAGATAAAATAAAAAAGTGAACATTATCTGTATCATAAGCAGATACAATAAAAAAAGTTAACATTATCTGTATCATAAGCAGATAAGGTAAAATAAAATAACATTATCTGTATCATAAGCAGATAAGATAAAAAAAGTGAACATTATCTGTATCATAAGCAGATAAAATAAAAAAGTGAACATTATCTGTATTATAAGCAGATAAGATAAAAAAGTTAACATTATCTGTATCATAAGCAGATAAAATAAAAAAAGTTAACATTATCTGTATCATAAGCAGATAAAATAAAAAGTGAACATTATCTGTATTATAGGCAGATAAAATAAAAAAGTGAACATTATCTGTATTATAAGCAGATAAGATAAAAAAAGAAAACATTATCTGTATTATAAGCAGATAAGATAAAAAAAAGTGAACATTATCTGTATTATAAAGAGGAAGAACAGACAAGTGAACGTTATATGTATTATAAACAGGTAAGATAGAAAAGTGAACATTATCAGTTTTATAAACATGTAAGATAGAAAAGTGAACATTATCTGTATTTAAACAGGTAAGATAGAAAAGTGAACATAATCAGTATTTAAACATGTAAGATAGAAAAATGAACATTATCTGTATTATAAACAGGTAAGATAGAAAAGTGAACATCATCTGTATTTAAACAGGTAAGATAGAGCAAGTGGACATTATCTGTATTATAAAAAATAAGTGTCAAAACGATACTTTGTCTGGATGGGATTTCGAAGAGTAGCATGCCTAACGGCAAACCTGTCAGTATTGTAAAATTTAAGGCTGCCCCTTGTCGATCCGCTAAAGAAAGTGTCTATACATTCTTTCTTTGTTTTTTTAGAATTCTTTTGAATTCTTTTGAGATATCTTTTATCAGTTTATTTCTTTCTCTTTTTTAAGGTTTGTTTTTGCGATTTTTTTTAATTCTTCGTTTATGATGTCAAAAATATTAAAATGTGGTAATTTATCATAACAAGGAAGTGTTATGTAATATGTATTGGTAAGGTTTTTCGACGTATAAAGATATACGTTATTGTTATTTTAAAGGGATTTTATATTCAAATAATAAAATCACAAATTTATAGCATCAATATATCAATGATTCAATCGCATGATACCATGTTCTTTAAGAGAGATACATAAAGAAGTTATCGTTTTTCAGTCTAACAACACTTTTAAACTCACTGGATGTACGTTTTGTGGCGTTTTATAGAATAGCATTTGTCGTACAAGAAATGAGGCATAAAGTATCTAGCTAACACGTTTTATCGTCCCATGATAGGTAATAGGCAGGACTAAGTCCATACACCCCCCTTATCCAGGACGTTCAAGCTTTTAATCCAATAGAAGATGGCTCGATTGCAGACCTTGTGACTGAGTTTTCACGAAATAAAATTAAATCAAGTGTTTTTACCACGCCCTCGCCAGACGTTCGCAAATGCTCTTAAGTGGGCTCTAAAAGTATGTAAAGCTTCCATGGAACATAATAAAACCTGAAGGAATCGGGAGAGAGAAAAAGTGAACATTATCTGTATCACAAGCAGGTAAAATAAAAAGTGAACATTATCTGTATTATAAGCAGATAAAATAAAAAAGTGAACATTATCTGTATCATAAGCAGATAAAATAAAAAAGTGAACATTATCTGTATCACAAGCAGATAAAATAAAAAAAAGTGAACATTATCTGCATCACAAGCAGATAAAATAAAAAAAGTGAACATTATCTGTATTATAAGCAGATAAAATAAAAAAGTGAACATTATCTGTATCACAAGCAGATAAAATAAAAAAAAGTGAACATTATCTGCATCACAAGCAGATAAAATAAAAAAAGTGAACATTATCTGTATCACAAGCAGATAAAATAAAAAAGTGAGAATTATCTGTAACATAAGCAGGTAAAATAAAAAAGTGAACATTATCTGTATCATAAGCAGGTAAAATAAAAAAGTGAACATTATCTGTATCACAAGCAGATAAAACAAAAAAGTTAACATTATCTGTATCATAAGCAGATAAAATAAAAAAGTGAACATTATCTGTATCATAAGCAGATAAAATAAAAAAGTGAACATTATCTGTATCATAAGCAGATAAAATAAAAAGTGAACATTATCTGTATCATAAGCAGATAAAATAAAAAAGTGAACATTATCTGTATCATAAGCAGATACAATAAAAAAAGTTAACATTATCTGTATCATAAGCAGATAAGGTAAAATAAAATAACATTATCTGTATCATAAGCAGATAAGATAAAAAAAAAAGAAAACATTATCTGTATCATAAGCAGATAAAATAAAAAAGTGAACATTATCTGTATTATAAGCAGATAAGATAAAAAAAGTTAACATTATCTGTATCATAAGCAGATAAAATAAAAAAAAGTTAACATTATCTGTATCATAAGCAGATAAAATAAAAAGTGAACATTATCTGTACTATAGGCAGATAAAAGAAAAAAGTGAACATTATCTGTATTATAAGCAGATAAGATAAAAAAAGAAAACATTATCTGTATTATAAGCAGATAAGATAAAAAAAGTGAACATTATCTGTATTATAAAGAGGAAGAACAGACAAGTGAACGTTATATGTATTATAAACAGGTAAGATAGAAAAGTGAACATTATCAGTTTTATAAACATGTAAGATAGAAAAGTGAACATTATCTGTATTTAAACAGGTAAGATAGAAAAGTGAACATAATCAGTATTTAAACATGTAAGATAGAAAAATGAACATTATCTGTATTATAAACAGGTAAGATAGAAAAGTGAACATCATCTGTATTTAAACAGGTAAGATAGAGCAAGTGGACATTATTTGTATTATAAAAAATAAGATAAAAAAGTGAACTTGATCTGTATTATAAACAGGTAAGATAAAGAAAGTCACGTTGTCTGTATTATAAACAAATAACAGAGCAAAGTAAACATCAACTCTATTATAAAATCTTTCAATGACATGTTCTTGTAAATATTAATGGGTTTTTTCATAATATAGGACATGTTTTACATTAGAAAACATTTTCCTTTGAAAATCACAATCGGTTGATACCTTGATATACGATAAACATTTGATGGAATTGATTGACTGAATGACATACATTGTACGTGATAAGGGTTCGACATTTAATGCACAGAGAAAGGATAATGCGATGCCAACCTAGTCCATGTTCTTTGCGGGTAGTTATCCATTCGGAATCGCCGAACACTAAATTACCGCTTTTCAAATGCATCCGGCAATCGATTTAATCCCACCGGAACCGCTCTTCTGTATTTGCATATTACAGAAGTATCTGCTCTTGTGGTAAAGTATAGATTGTGACGTCAAGTAGTAACGAGCGTAACATTATTGTTTTATAGAAAATGACGTGAGTTTTGCTTACAAAATAATGACGTCACAAGGGAAACCTACCCGCCAGGGAGGTAATCCTGAAATATGCAAAGAGGGAATATATAAATTGAACTTTTCAGCAATAATTAGGCGAAATTAAGTTGATAGTGTAAATTGAATTTTATTTCTTCTTTTGCAGTTTGTGAGCATCTGAAGAAGATGGTATTTGCCTTAGTTTGCATGAGTAATATACATTCGTATGACGTCATACAAGCGTACAGCCAAGCCTTAGAAGTGCCTGTAATCGTGCCTTCCTCGCCGAAATCGTATCACAAAGATAAATTTACCTATGAAATCAAGATGAATCCTTCCATCGTGCCAGCAATGGCCGAGTACATTCGTAACGGAGGGTGGACAAAAGTTTTCTACCTCTTCAATTCGGATGATGGTTAGTATGTGTAATGGTCTCTTTATGGTTTTGCTTTAGCAATGCCGATCATAGCGTATACGTATGTACAGTGTTAGCTGATATACTGTAAACCATTTTTCTTTCGCCGTGCGATTTACTTTCGCGAATTTCACGATCATAGTAAATTCGCGAAAGTTTATTTCCGCGAATGCATCTAAACCTCGTTTATATTGATACATATCTACATTTTAATTCCATTAAGTCGGAAGTTATTCTTCTCGAAATTTGAAAATTGGTCTGGAAATCGCGAAATTTACTATCCGCGAATGCAAGCTGGTTTACAGTAGTTTAGATAGTATCACACATACCAGCAGTTGTATTGAAAGTATTGAAAATGAGAGGTATTTTAGTATGTTTTCGGTACAGTAGAAATACATTAGTATGGTACATATTTGCTATTTTACACTCACCAGATATCAAATGAAAATGGCAACCGACGTTTTACGTTCAATATATAGTTTACGTTGTTTTACACGTTTTTGATTGGCTAAAAAAAAGACAACCACCAATTTGGATGATATCCGATGAGAATTGAGAATCTTTCATGATCCAGTACAGTACTATATGGTTTTGCTTCCATTTTCAATTATTGTACGAACATATATTTCCAAAAATTTACATAAAAAAAATGTTTGTTAAAAAATAATTTTTACTTCTCAGTAGAGGCGATCCCAAAGTTCGAGTTTTATCAAGTTTCTCATTTGCTAGCTCAAGTGAAAGAAAAATCGAAAACAAAACAACCATCACACTTTTTTTAACCTTGTATAAAATGAGCCGTTTCAAGTTCTCTTAAGTCAAGGCACTATGGATTTTTAAGAATCGTCTTAAAGGAAGCGCGAAGGTTAAGAACTGTTAACTTGTTATGTTTGTGGATGGTTTCCTTATGTTATAACTAATACGATAGGAATACAAACTGCAGTATGTGATTAGATTACCGTAATTTCCGAGGTATTGTTGTGTATTGTTTAGTTCATTTATTCTAGATATTTTAGTAGAACTTATCATGGGGCAATATGTTATTTCACGAACCAATGATACTTTTTATTACAATATTATATCACAATTTTAATGTCATTCTCTTTGAAGTTTTTAGATACTAAAATAACGTGGATAAAGTACAAATACTCACCTTCTGGTTATTTTGAAGTCATAATTTCCGGATCGAGGGACTTCGCCCACGACGTTTTGGTTTTTTAAAGTCGTCGTATCATATGAAACTGCAAATAAGCCATTTTTATTTTTATTCGATTTCCATATTAAAGTTAAGGTCGGAAACCCAGCAAATTTGTTGTACATAAATACATCGGAAAATACGGTAATACTTCAATTAGTAAAATAGTGGTAATTCCAAATCCTAATATAGACTCAAGCATGTGCTAATCGATCCATGTTTTCCTCTAACATTGCCTCCGATGTACACAGGCTATAGTATGTATATTTTTGTTAGATATATTTTTATATAAATCCTTCTCTTAAGCTGTCAGTCTCTGGCATGTATTTCCTACACACACAAAACACCCATTGCCCCCACAATTCTCACATATTTGTTGTCTGGAAGTTTTAACTTGACAACCTACCGTGTCTAAGCGTTACAGTCTAGAATATGATCTTATGTACTATTGAATGAAACGTCTCGACAATTTCTGCCTGAAAGAGACAGCCGTTGCACCCACAATTTCAATGTGAGGAGGATAATGACATCAATGGGCGAAATAGTTTCCACTCGGGACGTCAATTGTAAAATCTTATACATTTCTAAGACTGCATTCCCACATTCCCCTTCACCCACCTTATCTATAATTGCATGTCGTTTATGTAGCATCGTGCCATGTCCCCTGCACGAACAGTTTAACTTTTTATAATCTTTTTTTTAATGTTTCATGTCATGCACGTATTTTGAAATTTAATCAAAAAACAACAGCACTGTTTGAAAACAAAACTCTTATGTTGGTAAATGACTTAAAAAATAGAAATAAAATGACGTGATGAAAAAAGCTATTTATATTAACACAACTACTAAATAAAAACTTCTGAGGTTATCTGAACATGCTATGAATATTAAACGGATCCAACTGTTTTGTTAATATGATATCACTGAACGGTTGAACTGTAACTATACACAGCGTCGAAAGTTAAGCATCAGTAAATTTTTGCTTTATGTTTTTTTCTACTTCGCTTAAAGGCCATCGTGTGAAGGTTTATCTGGTAGGTGTAACATATGTGCGTGTCCCCAGTGAACCTTTGTTCCAGTTTACGCTCGAGCGTTACCTGGTATAGAGCATGAGGAGACGTGTCGCGGAAACGTTGAACATGATCGGTGGACACACCAGATATTGAAGGACACTGGGTGAAAATAAACTAGTGGTATCATTCAACATATTTGACCCACTTTTGGATGTATAGAACTTCCCGTTTGCGTGTGGCGGCATTACTTTTCCAGTTTCCATGTTTTGCAGTTTTGTCTCACTTTTTTTGTATTAACGGAAGAATATGCTAAATTAACATTATGCTAATTAAAGATGCTCCACCGCTGAAAAATGGTATTTTTTCACTATCAAAAATAGGAGGAGACAATTTAGTATTTTTCTTCAGTTACAAAAGTTACTTTCTTTACACCATTACCACCGTTAAAAAGTTTGAGCATCTAATTTTGATTCAAGTTAAAAATATGAAAAATAATTAATTGCATCCCGAAAAAATTCCGTAGCACTATATCATATATGGAATGAAGTACTGATTGCGCATGCACCAAAGGCGAAATAAACTATTTTATATTATCTTTTGTTTTAATTAGGCATATTTATACACGATTAAACACCAATTATTGTTCAAATGAAGAATATCATTTATGCTCTGTCGGCGGTGGAGCATCTTTAAATTTAATGAAATTTACATTATCTTTTATCTATTGATTCATATTAAAAGACAAATATTACGGAAACCATGTCGTTTTCGTTTCCTTCATCTTTTACTTTTGCCTAAACATGAAAAATAAGGTGGTGCTTATTTATCGACGCGGTGTATATATCTGCTGCCAACAGTCGAATGGTTGAATTTTTATTTTCTTTATTTCAAACGTCATTCCCTTCTTTATGAAAATACATCTTGAAAAGTAAGAAACAGTTTACCTGAAAAGAGTAGCGGTCGTTATATTTGGTCATATTGCCTTGTAAACTTAAAACTAATGTTTGGCGAACATTGTCGGTTTGACATCTGATCTACGGACCTTAAGTGATAAGCAAATGTTTCATTAGGTCACCGTGATCTATGTTTTCTGAACTGGAATGCACTAGCATACTTATATTTCCTAGCAGAACCTGCGATAGAAATACGACCTTAATATTTCATTATGCAAGTATGCATTGTTGACTCAGAGAGTGGTTGTATATTAAGGCTGACAAAATATAACTGAATCGCTCTACAGTGAACCCTCGGTAATCCGGACATTTATGTCCCCAGTCCAAAACGTGAATCACGCAATTTGTTTACTTGGTTAGTAATCAAATCAGTTTAACAACATTTCCGTCCGGAGTGTGAAGTTTCCGGATTATCGGCGTCCGGATTATCAAGGGTTCATTGTAATATAATTATCTATATTTTCATAATAGCAATAAGTTTATATGAATATATGATTAGTGATATAACAGTTTTGCCGAATAACCGGTTACTTTTTTCGCTGGTTATATTTTCCCAAATTTTTACGTAAAACAAGAACATTTTAATTTTCGTGAATCGCAATTTCGCGATCTAAATAAACAGCATATATGACTTACTCATTACTTTCCATTTCGTACAATATTCAAAGAAATGGCGAAATATCTTCTTAATTCGCAATTTAGCTGTTGGATTTTAATTCGTGTTTGCATTCTGTAAAATTAAATCAGTCTATAGTAGTTGATACTTACCGCTTTCTTGTTTTTTTTATAAGACTAGTACAGATATCAAAGATCGAATAATACGAAACGATTATAAAGCATTAGATATCCTGGATGTCATTTGAGCTTCGCAGACTAAATACTTGGTCGCAGACACAGACAGGTTGATTTGCCTTTTTCTCGTCCTTTTTTTCTCAGGTCAAATCAAACTGCTGACGATAGTGTATAAGACAAGCAATTTTTAAGAAAAACATCTCTTGAAAATTATAGAAACAGCTGATTCTGACATGAGGGTTATCTCCGCCGGGGCCTATCAATGATCAACTCTGTAGAGTAAATGCTTACAAATAACAATGCTTACATTGTAATAGGACAGGAGAACAATGGCAATAATATTTTGTGAGACGCAAGTGTGAAATTGAGATTAAGTGAAATAAAGAAAGAGATAAATCTGTCTTCTTTTGAGTTAGAATTTCATATTTCTTTATTTTTCGAATCCCTTGAAATTCTCTTGGAAATGAAATCTAAACATTGCTCGATATGCAATTGATTTACATTATTTTTGTAACAGGTAGCGACACTTAAAGGTATACATTTGACTTTTATCTCAAAACGCATTTTTATTAATATAATTTTTGTATTTCAAACACAAATTGACTGATCACCAAGCAATGAACTTATTTTTTCTTCATACATGTATTGTGAAGTGCATACATTTTCGAAACAAAGTTATATTTACATTAATTTTCGAGATGTTAGCATTGTATTATTGTTTTAATACTAAGACTAAGGTGATCGTCAATACTTGTAGGGGGTTTATTTTAATGGAAAAATATATCAGACAATGTGAAATATTTAAAATTGATATTTTCATTCAAAATGAAACCACCTTAGCATTTTTACCTTTATTTACCAATAAGCTCATAAGGCTCCATTGTAATCTGATTTTCGGAATATAAGTGACTTATTCAATAATAAAAAAAAATTTAAATGAAAAACTAGAAATGTTTTAAGAATGTTAATATTGAGAGAGAGAATTATTAAATTGTTATTTTCGTTTTATTACAGATATGTGGCGACTGCAACATTTATATAGATTGTTTAGTAAATATAAGGAAAATATAACCATAATGGCCAGACAGATAGAGGACCCTCATACTGCTCACGACATTCTACACAAAATAGACAAACTAGGTGTTCCATGCGCGGAAAAGATTTTTGTCTTGGATTTTGATAGGAAAAGACTACCTGTGTTTCTTAAAAAGGTAATTATATCTTTCATTTATTAGATTGTTTTTAACCTTTTATTTACTGTAACCTAACTTATTTCAGTTTTTTCCTCTCGAATTTCTCGAATGTTGCCAGTTCGCCAAATTTTAACTTACCTACGCATATGAAAGGTAAATCCGTGAAGACAATTTGTCGCGAAGTTTGTTGAAATTGAAATCTCAAATTCTTGCCTGGTAAAATAGGATTTTGTAAAGTAAAGATGTATGATTGTTGGTCGGTAATAAAATTGTGTGTATTTGTTTTAAGTTCTAGGTTTAGGATGTAAATGAGTAGGGAACTTCACGTTTTATGCCTCATTTATTTTACCAATCATGAACTTGACATAGGTTCTCAAAGCACTTGAAATAATGAAACAATGAAATAAAGCCACTTGAGATTTGATTGTGACCCATGCAAAATGAAGCTATGGCGGTGCTGACAAACTTAGGACAAACGTGATATAAGGGAAGATAGGAAAGCGGATGCACAAGTGAAAATGAAATCATTGCCCTTACCGTCTCATCGGCATGGGAAAATAAATATGAAATAATAACGTTTAGCTTAAATTCTGTGTCCTGATTGGTGCAAATGATAACCTTGTTTAAAAATTTATTATTGAATATCATTTTTAAGCTATAATACATAATTTTGTCAACCCTTCCATTATCCCCATTAAGCGGTGATGGTATGATGTTACACTGCGATAAATTTTAACCTACTGTTTCTAAAATTTTATGACCGAATGATTTCTAAAATGACGGAATCAGATGCAAGTGAATTGAGATATGAACCATTAGCGTATATATCATTATAAACCCATTAAGAAAGGACCACAAGTATACTCTAACATGTCATCGGAAATGTAGCGCACGTGACGTGTCACAGCGGTACATGTGATCTGTTTCCATGACATCGCCCTCCTGTGAATTAGTTATATTATAACCATAAATTGAACACTTCTGATAATGGATGGTAAATCGGATATTCAATACTGTTTTCACATTAAGATATCACAGGACGATTCACTTTCACAATAATGATCCGTCGTAAGTTTAATCATGAAAGTGCTAAAGATATATTACGCTTTCGGTGCATACCACCATAAATGATATTTCATCGATGCCATACGATATTATACGTTACTATATTTCGTATATTAACCTGTATACACGTTTTACGTATTTTTTTATAATTAACTAAACAAAAACAATTACCTGACTTTCTTTCTTTTAGCGATTGTTTGAGCATTAATTTTCCGCAAGTATCGTAAAGTTTATCTTTTATATCATCATAGTGTTTTGTAAATTCTCATACAAAACGGTTTACTTGAAGCTAAAAGGGAACCAATATTACCCGCCATGTAATGCCGCTTTCTATGAGTTACCATCACATACAGTATACCGTTATACACTCAAATTACTTATTTCATTTGTTGTTGCACAAAGAAACTTCATTTTTTGCTATGACAAAGAACTAGTCCGGTGAGGATATAACAACAATGATATAATTGTAGGTACCCCTGGGATGTCGGGATACGGGTAGATATACGTTAAACGCCCTTTTACATGTAACTGATACGCCCTTTTATTTCGTATTCGCATTATAGCGCCATTGCACAGAGGATCAAAACACTAAATCAATGTATATTATATAAATAATAGTTTTTTTGTACTTTTCTTAGACCACGAGCCGGGGAAGATATACATTGTATATGTGTCGTGTCTATCATTTCATCCTTTTAAATATTATTCATTTTATTTCATTACAGTTAACAGAAGTTGGTATGAATAGGGACGGTTATAACTATATAATTACTGGCTTGGTACGTATGTGTTTACTTCTTTATCATCAAACAATTCTATTTCTGTAATACTAGGATATGGTACTTGATATGATGCTCACTAGTTACTCTTGATATAAATTAATCAAGTTGTATTAGATATTAAAATGTATGCGGGATTTGAACCTTGTAAATATAAAATCAACTTAATAAGAATTTTTTTCTGGATCATGTGAAAACATTTGCAATTTGAATCCATACATTTTATTACAGTGTACACTAAGACGGAACTTACTTTGGAGATGAATTGTTCTTTGATTCTACTATATCAATAATGAGTTGTTAATTAAATCGATACTTGATTCTGTCGCTGATTTAATCAATAATTAGTAATGTTGTTGTTTTAATTCCCACTGTTTTAATTGATACTAAATAATGCTATTGTTTTAGTTATACTTTTATGTTGCAGGACATCATACACATTGACCTAAAAATGTTTTTCCACAGTGGAGCAACATTTACGGGATTTCAACTTCTTAACAACGAAAACAGATACTTACAACAATTTCTGGAGAAGTGGAATCTTCCTAATAGGAATGAAAACAACACAGTGCCAGAGTTTACGGTAGGTTTAAAAAAATAAACAAAAGAAATATTTTGTTGTTGTTGTTGTTACCAGTGGTAATCAAGTCAAGATATCACATAAAGTGCATCTTAATATTTGCTTCTATACTTATATTCCCTTTATGTGTAGTAAAACATTAAAGTGAATAGTCGGTCAAAGAAAATCAGTCTAAATGCGTTCATTGGCCTTCCAAAAGTTCTCACATATTAATACGACGGTCAAGTTCTGCTTAGTTTCCCAGTTCTGACCATTAAAGTAAAGAAAAGTTGAAAGCATTGAAAGCGAGGCTGCGTGGAAATGTAACCACGGACATAGTGAGTCGGGAGGACGTTTTAGAATTTCCATACTTTAAATTAATTTCTTCGTACGCAGACAGATTTTGACAAGAGATTTTATTTTTCCATTTCATAAGAAATTATACTGGATACATTCACACCATTTTTACCGACTTTAGCCATCCTTGCCCGACTGTTCACTTTAACGTATCATTATTCCATTAGTGCATAAGAGTATTTTGTGCAGTTAAATTCCTCTATATCTTTATATCTGTAATGAAAAAAATGCAGTAGCAAGTTGTTTCTAAAATATTTATCATAGAAATATTACAAGAACTACATTGTTTATAACTTTATGATGAATAAAAATGTTTGAAAGCTGAAAGAGAGAATCGGAGATTAGTATTATAGGCATAAACATTTTGAAAGAAAAACCCACAAAAATGTAGTTTCTCTAATGACATAATTCACTCATTTACTAATTACTTTTCAGACGGAATTGGCGTTAATGGTTGACGGAATAGCAAGTTTAGCTACAGCTCTAAATGTTATTCTTGTAAGAGAGCAACAAAACGGACGTTTAAAAGTTTTCAAAAGAAGACGCGGTAAAATCTATAACACTGACAATACCCAAGGGATATTGTGTTCGCCGAAAGTGATATTTGCAAACGGACATGAAGTTCTTGCTGCTTTAAAAAATGTAAGTGTGTCATAGATTTTCTTGCCCGGCATATGTTAAATAAGATAGAAGAGCAAAACTTTCTTCATATTCATTTTGACTTAAATTCGCGATGTAGTCTTCTCTGGTTATATTTTTACGTGCTTCTCTGGTTATAATTTATGTGTACTTGAATAATTTGGTAGTGACTCATTTTCGCGATTTATTTACCAACATGCAATTAGCGAAATTAAATCGCTCGCAAACAATTATTTATTTACAGTATATGAATTATTTTGCAGCTAATTTGACATAATAATTTATCCAGGTAACGCAAATATGGTATTTCTGTATCCCAACGGAAATAAATTCTCGTTAAGTGATTTTCAGGGCATATATGATTAAAGATTTTCTCTTGGAACGGATTTGTATAGGCGTTGCCTGTAATACAACGTACTTTATTATATTTATGATATATATCATAATTATATTTATATTTATTGTATTACCAATAAAATATTTTAAAATTTTCGCAGATGTAAATTGAACATTTCACTGTCATAGATGTGCCTCGTGAAATCCCGAAAATACCGTCCTTCGAAATAAGCGGTTATGTACACGGTATCTGATAAAAGTCTCTATATCTAAAAGGAAGCAATATCTTTAAATCTTTTATTAAAGTATTAAAATTATACAAACGATTTTGAAACAATTTGTTATCAAGTCAATGATGAAATAAATACCAATGCACATAACTAGAATTATTCATTGAAATGATATACATTTTTTTTATTCATAAAGGAAGTAATTCTGTTAACGTTTTATTTTTTTAACATATAGATTGAATTTTCGGGAATTACTGGAAATGTTCAGTTCAACGAGGACGGAGAAAGAGTAAATTATACATTACAAATATACCAAAGCAGTTACGAACAAAGTGCAAAGAAGGTAAACCATGCTCTTTTTATGCATGTCAATCATTCTCATTCAGGGGTTACTATCACTGTCGTTATACCCTCCCCTGGACCATGTAATATCATTGAGAACAGTTCAGGAGACGAAATATCTTACCAATCACATGCCAATAGAAACTTCTTGTTTTTAAGATTACAAAAGGCGACGCAAAGCTTCAAAGCGTACTGTTATTCGAATTTTTGATACACATCAAAAGGACCATGCTACCTGGTTCATATGTTGTCAAACACATAGCCTTCAGTTTTATTATGACATACAGGGTGGATATAACGATAGCGGTAGTTGCTCCTAGAATATCGAGACCATACTTCTCAGATTGTTGCCTTGTCAGTTTATTATAGATGTTGACTAATCTGATAATATATCATACATATAAATATATCATACCTATAAGTATATCATACCTATGGGTTCTTCCTAAAGTTATAGTCTAATTGGGAGAATGCATACATTTAAAGAATTCAAATCACATACAATATCCATGATTGACATTTGTATCAGTTCACTGCACATTTCTGCATCAAGATAATGCATAATAATATACTTCAATGTCTTTGAAAGAATAACTGAACATGCCTTTATTTGCAGATAGGATACTGGTCTTCAGAGGGTCTAGTTCTCAACACTAAGCCTCCACCTATAGCGACACCTGACCAGCCCATAAAAATCATAACAACTGTTTTGGTAAGAAATTTTCAGTTCATATTTTTGTTGCTTCAATCAGAATCATAGAAAATATTCTAGTGCTCGAAAATAATTCACTGTCGAATAATTCCCATCTAACGTTCGGCACAATCTTTATTCCGTCTTTGCAGACTACAGAGTTACTTCTCTTGTGGGTAGTTATCCATTATTATATCATTATTTTATGTGCACGTTTCACGTCGTTTTCTCAGAGGAAAATATTACGTTACGCTTGCAAACACATAAACAAACGCAACAAACAATATATACACGCAAGGGTAGATAACTCTGTATAAAGAAGTCTTGAGAAACGTGCTAAATCTGATAATGCGTGTTTAGGTAGTTTACAAGGGATTTGTCACAATATGGATTTCCCTGCTTATCAAAAATCAGCGTAAAATATGCCATGACAATATCAACAATTATGTACTTTGAATTTGTTTCAGGCTCAGCCTTTTGTTCAGTTGAAGGAGAAAAATGACAACGGAAAACCCTTTCAGGAGTATGAAGGGTTTTGTGTTGATTTACTGAAAGAAATTACAGCTACAAATTTAGTTAATTTTACGTACAAGTTCGTCGTACAGAAAGATGATGAATATGGGGTCAAGGTCAACGGCAGCTGGACGGGAATGATCGGTGAAATTGTACGACGGGTATGTACTAGTCCACTAAGTGTTTTACTTGATTTAGTAAACACTACAGTCACTTTAGCTTCTGATCGAACTCGCCCTAACACCTATTCGGAACACCTCGTATGTATTCCTCAACACTTGTTAACTTGTAGTTTGATCTGGTTTAACACGTGTTATTTAAGCTTTCATTGTTATGCATCGTTTGGTTCTGTTTGATTGATGTAACGTCCTATAAAAAGCCAGGATCATTTACGGAGGTGTCTGGTTTAGGATGTTGAGGAAATCTGGTATGCCCGGTGAGAAAATACACCAACCACCGATTAGTACTTAAGGACATTTTCAAGCATGCGGTTCGAACTCGTGACCCAGAGGTGAATGGTTTATGGTAATATGGCAGAACATCTTAACCACCCGCGGTTCCGTCTGGTATCGAAATCAATCATTGGATATCTTTCACTGCAAATGCTGTCCTCCAATGACTCACACACGCCAAAATGAAAAAGATATGATCATTTATCTTATTTGTGTATTTTAAGACTGTGTCATCTGGGTCCCTTATGGGTTTTTTCTATTAGTTCATTCTTATAAACATAAAAAAGACAAATGCTGTAAAACAAATCTTAATGACATCATTTCTGTTCTCAGTTCTGGGGGCAGGGGTCGATGGTCGAGGATTTTTGTATTAATAAGGTTCTGTCACTAGCCCTTTTTGGAACAGTTCCCAAGCACTGATCTGATATCCCAATTTCTTCAGACCCCTTCATCTCATACTTAGTGCCTGCTTTTGGTTTTCTGTTCAAAAAGGTATCTACATGTATAATTCCTAAAACATCAAATGTCAATGTCTTCGTAACTGAATTTCTTTGAGGTCGGTAAGATGTACTTTTCTGCTGTTCGATAAGCATGAGTTGCATTCCTGCTTTATATAGGGACACATTGTTTGTGATATGATGAAATTGAATTCTACTATAATCACAATATCTTACTTTTCACCGACGACACATGTAGTGTTACCCAGGTCTAACGGATATTTTTATCTATGTCTAGAAATTGAATTCCTGGAATATAGCATGCCTTGTGTAAGGAAACTGATTATATGTTAGGAATATCTATATACTTATCGATATGCCTTCACATAGTATTCCAGCATTTGTTTCCATATATTGTATTTAGAATTCCCCACCTCCCACACCAAAATTGTATTCAGGTTCTCCAAATAAGAAAATCAAAATTTACAACCAATTCATAAAAATAATAAAAACAAGCATTTGTTTCCCCTGAGTTATATAGTAAAATAAGTGACGGTGACAGCTCCTATCCAGGTCATATAAAGTGTTGTTACACACTATAGTCATACCATGTAGGTGATTACAGGGTTATTCAAATGGAAGTGTAAAACATCGTGAAAGTGCTACTTGAGTCATTATAATTTGATCAAACAATCTGCGTTTGTCGGGCTGTTACATTACTCAAATTGTTATAAAACTAGCCTCCTATTTTTGGCTCACAATTGTAAGGCCAAAGAATCACAGTTTGTCTGGTACTAGCCGTTTTTCGATGGTTTTTCTTCGGAAACTGAAGCCAAACCATAAATAGCCCTCTTCAGAGCCACCAACATATCCAAAACCGTTCCCATTGACAGTCTCTACCTGGAACCTCTCGGGTTATTCCTACTCTACTTATCTGATAGGGAATTCCGCATTATATGTCGCACTAAGCAAACTACCAACAATTTATTTTCCATCAATACAAAATAATACAACAAACAGTTATTAAAGATGCCCCACCGCTGACAAATGGTATTTTTTCACTATCAAAAACGGAAGCTGACAATTTAGTATATTTCTTCAGTTAAACGTTACTTATTTTACACCATTACCACCATTGAAAAGTTTGAAAAGTTTCTAATTTTACTTCAGAATAGAAATATTAAAAATAATTAATTGCATCCCGAAAAAAATCCGTCGCACTATATCCTATATGAAATTAAGTACTGATTGTACATGCATCAAAAGTAAAACGCTTTATTTCCTATGCATTTTTGTGTTAATTAGACACATATAAACACAATTAAACATCAGTTATTGTTCAAATGATGGGTGTCGTTTATGGTCTGTCGGCGGTGGAGCATCTTTAACGTCTATATAACATTATGCGATCGTACAACCACGCTGCCGAAAAAGAACAGATATGAAATAACATTAATAATTGTTTTTACATGTTTAGGATGCACACCTGGCAGTGGCACCATTGACGATTACAAAGGAAAGAGAAGCAGACGTGGACTTTACAAAACCGTTTATGAAAACAGGAATTTCCATTATGATCAAACGTCCGGACAAGCAGAAACCAGGAGTATTTTCCTTCAAAGAGCCTTTGTCGAACATGGTCTGGGTGTGTATTACTGTGGGATTTCTAGCAGTCAGTACCATATTATTCCTAGTGGGACGGTTTAGTCCCTATGAATGGAAGGAGAACTCCGCCACAGGGCCATCAGATGACTTCAGTATGCTGAATTCACTCTGGTCAAATCTTGGGGCTCTTATGATGCAAGGTTCGGATATATTTCCAAGGTAATTGTGTTCCTTTTAATAGCTTTCCCCGATATTATTTTGATTTCTTTAACATTAATTTGGTAACTTCAAAATAAGTCAGAATTACTAAATCGTTTAAGGAATGTTTTACAGTATATGCTACTGAATGCCGTCTTTCTTTCGCGGCTCTGTTTATTTCAATTTCCATAATAGAACAGCTAATATTAACGGTCGCAGTTTTAGATGTTGAATGGAACTTCCTATCAGTACAATGTATAAGCGATGCAGAGTAGATGCATTAGTTTTTTTAATTTATTTGCATCGGGAACTTCGCGAAGACAAATCGCACATGAAAGAAAGTTTATTTACAGTATTTAGATACCAACAAACTGATACTTATTAATCATGCACTATAGACTGAGGTTGAATTTGATTTTGATATGCATATTTGCTGTATAAAGTGTTCAATAATTCATAAATCGAGGCTTGATCCCAATTGCAAAAGAAAATCCGGTGGTAGCAATTCAATCAATTTTATCAAGAATAAAATACCTCAATGAGACATTGACTATTATTTTGGTAACTTATCTAAAAGACATTAGAATACATCTACAAAATGACAAATAGCTTCATTTAATAAATGCAATGTACCAAAAGAGAAAACATTCCTATATTGCCATTGTTTGTTCCGAATGTTCGCATTAATTGCTCTCCCTAAATGTACTTTCCTGTATGTACTCGCTCTGTAGTAAATGATGTAGTTGATATATCTGCTTGGCAACGTCAGAATGTAGATATAAACGTTCATATTTCCTTGATTTATCGCCATAGACTCGTCCTGTTAGAGTGCAATTCTGGATTTCTCGCTTCACATACATATATAAGAGTGCATAGATGTACAACAATTACTACTAACTGTATTTAAATATTCGACAACATCACTGAGCAAAATATTGATTTGTGCTGCAGCGCAACATCTTCCTTTAATGAGTAAAAATAATCGCCTTGTACTAAAACGCCGTTGTTAATTTCACTTTGTAATTTGCTGTCTTGTGTCATCTTCTCAGATGATGTTCTCTCGTGAAGGACATATTGATTGTGCTCACATTGCGTAGAGGTGGGTTTAACGACAAATAGGTCAGAGGGGATAACATAGAATTATTTACAATATGTATCATTGTGGTGAAATGTTTTAAGTTTGAATTATTAACCACATGGGACAATTGCCAACCTTGATATTTATTTAACAGCAACATATTATCTAGTTGGTGAAACTTGCATTTACACAAAACCATTAGCGCAACACATTACTCAAGAACACACGGATGTATGAGAGCTGTGATTTTTCATCAATGTCTTCTTAAAAGAAAGTTAAAATGTTATTTTCCCGAGGAATTTACGTCATTTGCTTCATTAGCGTCAATCTTTTAACTTGTATTTGATGACGGGTGTTAATTACAAAATTCCAGCATTGTAAATGAGTATTGACGACTTCTGATGTCGCTTTACAGACAGAATCCCTAAATGATTCTAGAAAGTTCTAGAATCTCAAATAAATGGTAACAAACATTAACGCTTGCAATCTCCCTTTCCTTTGATAAGTCATCAATTACTGCATCAACAAGTTTACTTTTACGAAATAATAATTATTGTTTAAGCGCTATTATTTCCGATTTTTATATTATCCTGTCTTTAACTTGAAGATGCTCCACGGCTGACAAATGGTATTTTTTCACTATCAAAAACAGTAGCAGACGATTTTGTATTTTTCTTCAGTTACAAAAGTTACTTATTTTACACCATTACCACCATTGAAAAGTTTGAGCTTCTAATTTTACTTCAAGTTAAAAATATGAAAAATAATTAATTGCATCCCGAAAAAATTCCATGGCACTATATCTTATATAGAACGAAGTAATGATTGCGCATGCACCATAGGCGAAATAAGATATTTTATGTTATATTTTGTGTTATTTAGGCATATATATACACGATTAAACACCAATTATTGTTCAAATAATGAATATCATTTATGCTCTGTCGGCGGTGGAGCATCTTTAAAGATGACAATATAAGTTAAAAAAAAACATGCATTTGAGATTAACAAAACACAATGAAAATAAATCTTTTTCAAAAAACCGTTTCTGAGACGACCCCCCAGTTATATGACAGTGTCGTTCCAAGGAAGTTAGCCATTTTGTTTTTGTTCTGCTTAGTTACCTTCCACTGGCCCATCCCCCTATATAAAGAACGGGCTGGACATCATGTCATTCTTAACATATCTTGTTTCGGATACACATGTACCGATTTTGAAATACAAGTGTATTTGTTTGTTTTTTGTTGTTGTCTTTTTAAATCTCAAATACGTTTTTTAACTTGCATTGTCAGCTTTAAAGATTATGACAGAGGATCCTAATTTGACATATGCTTATTATTTTTATTATATCGTATAATATGAACATGGGTAAGTCTAGGTATTATTATGCTGCGATTAAAGCTTAAAACCGCCGAAATAAGTTTACTGCTAAAAAGTAGTACCGTAACAGTAACAAATGTATGATACTCTTTCCAGGTCTATCTCTGGTCGGACAGCTGAAAGCGCCTGGTGGTTTTTCACTTTGATTTTGATATCATCCTATACTGCTAACCTAGCAGCGTTTTTAACTGTAGAACAATTTTCCATACCTATCGACTCTGTCGATGATTTGGCGAAACAACAGACGATTAAATATGGCTGCATGGGTGGCGGCTCGACCATAACATTTTTCAAGGTAACAACTATAATCATCGAATCACCTGATATTACTGTTTACGTGGAAATTTACGCGAGGAGGAAATTTAAGCTCATTACGCAAAGGTCGCTTGATCGCGAAAATACTCCCGCGCGTAATATTTTATACATGTATGCACTTTGTTGTTTAATGTCTAAAAGTGTATCTATCGCGATAATAACAACATTGCTAAAATCTAATGCATGAAAGTCGCGAAATTAAGGAATCACGAAAATATCCACGTTTACAGTATCACGTTTCACATAATATATAATGATTATGCTTAAATATCACTCTAAACATGTTTACATCTTTCATTATTTTTAATATATTGATTGTACACATGAAACATTGAATCGATACTAATATAAGGTAAGCGGTTATTTTCAATATAAATCAATGCTGTGACATAACACGGCATCAAAAGCTTATGGTTTATTTTGTAATAGATATATTGCTTGGAATATTTTAACAATATCATATTTCGATACGGCCTCATGATTTTGAAAGATAAGTATTGTATCAAGAGAAAGCTTATCCGCAAGAGAAAATCCGAACATATTACCCTCTTTATCTAAATCCAGTCTCTTGATATTACATACGCTTGTGGGTATGTATCGATTGTGACGTCACTATGTTGTGTGTGAAAACTATGTCACTGAAGAGTATGACGTTACGTTCAGAAAAAATGACTTAGCAATCAATACCTTCTCGCAAAGGAAGATAACTATGTAAGCGATAAATACAAAAATATATTTTGCAAAATACATACGAAGGTTAATACGAGAGGTCTTTCAACCTTTGCTCTCACTATGAATCGGGGCATTTAGTAATTTCCAATTCCGTTACGCACAGTCCCATTATATAACGTCACTTCATGTCCCATACGGCTGCACACTATAATGAATTAATATTTGGTGATGGTATTTCTGACTTTGGCTTTTGTAGGAATCAAAAGTTATGGTTTATGAGAGCATGTGGAAGTTTATGCAGCTTCAAAATGATTCAAACGCCGACAT
Organism: Argopecten irradians; assembly: GCF_041381155.1. Classification (NCBI taxonomy): domain Eukaryota; kingdom Metazoa; phylum Mollusca; class Bivalvia; order Pectinida; family Pectinidae; genus Argopecten; species Argopecten irradians. The sequence goes on from NC_091140.1 coordinate 45,597,776, forward strand.
ATTCATGGAATCCAACGAAAAAGGCTGGGAAAAGGTGCAATCATCCAAAGGAAAATATGCCTTTTTATTAGAGGAGTCATTTAATGAATACTTCAACCACAGAAAGCCATGTAACACGATGAAAGTAGGCTCCACTTTAAACAACTTTGGTTACGGCATAGCCTTACCATTACACAGTGACATGAGGTGCGTATTGACGTCTGTTGAGGTCTTTATTCCGACATTGCATATATCAGAGTTAGCGCCCTTGTGGGTAGGTATTGATTAGTATGTCCAAGGTTAGCTCCCTTGTGGGTAGGTATTGATTAGTATGTCCAAGGTTAGCTCCCTTGTGGGTAGGTATTGATTAGTATGTCCAAGGTTAGCTCCCTTGTGGGTAGGTATTGATTAGTATGTCCAAGGTTAGCTCCCTTGTGGGTAGGTATTGATTAGTATGTCCAAGGTTAGCTCCCTTGTGGGTAGGTATTGATTAGTATGTCCAAGGTTAGCTCCCCTGTGGGTAGGTATTGATTAGTATGTCCAAGGTTAGCTCCCCTTAGTTGATTAGTATGTCCAAGGTTAGCTCCCCTGTGGGTAGGTATTGATTAGTATGTCCAAGGTTAGCTCCCCTGTGGGTAGGTATTGATTAGTATGTCCAAGGTTAGCTCCCCTGTGGGTAGGTATTGATTAGTATGTCCAAGGTTAGCTCCCCTGTGGGTAGGTATTGATTAGTATGTCCAAGGTTAGCTCCCTTGTGGGTAGGTATTGATTAGTATGTCCAAGGTTAGCTCCCTTGTGGGTAGGTATTGATTAGTATGTCCAAGGTTAGCTCCCTTGTGGGTAGGTATTGATTAGTATGTCCAAGGTTAGCTCCCTTGTGGGTAGGTATTGATTAGTATGTCCAAGGTTAGTCCCTGTGGTAGGTATTGATTAGTATGTCCAAGGTTAGCTCCCTGTGGGTAGGTATTGATTAGTATGTCCAAGGTTAGCTCCCCTGTGGGTAGGTATTGATTAGTATGTCCAAGGTTAGCTCCCTTGTGGGTAGGTATTGATTAGTATGTCCAAGGTTAGCTCCCCTGTGGGTAGGTATTGATTAGTATGTCCAAGGTTAGCTCCCTTGTGGGTAGGTATTGATTAGTATGTCCAAGGTTAGCTCCCTTGTGGGTAGGTATTGATTAGTATGTCCAAGGTTAGCTCCCCTGTGGGTAGGTATTGATTAGTATGTCCAAGGTTAGCTCCCTTGGGGTAGGTATTGATTAGTATGTCCAAGGTTAGCTCCCTTGTGGGTAGGTATTGATTAGTATGTCCAAGGTTAGCTCCCTTGTGGGTAGGTATTGATTAGTATGTCCAAGGTTAGCTCCCTTGTGGGTAGGTATTGATTAGTATGTCCAAGGTTAGCTCCCTTGTGGGTAGGTATTGATTAGTATGTCCAAGGTTAGCTCCCTTGTGGGTAGGTATTGATTAGTATGTCCAAGGTTAGCTCCCTTGTGGGTAGGTATTGATTAGTATGTCCAAGGTTAGCTCCCCTGTGGGTAGGTATTGATTAGTATGTCCAAGGTTAGCTCCCTTGTGGGTAGGTATTGATTAGTATGTCCAAGGTTAGCTCCCTTGTGGGTAGGTATTGATTAGTATGTCCAAGGTTAGCTCCCCTGTGGGTAGGTATTGATTAGTATGTCCAAGGTTAGCTCCCCTGTGGGTAGGTATTGATTAGTATGTCCAAGGTTAGCTCCCTTGTGGGTAGGTATTGATTAGTATGTCCAAGGTTAGCTCCCTTGTGGGTAGGTATTGATTAGTATGTCCAAGGTTAGCTCCCTTGTGTGGTATTGATTAGTATGTCCAAGGTTAGCTCCCTTGTGGGTAGGTATTGATTAGTATGTCCAAGGTTAGCTCCCTTGTGGGTAGGTATTGATTAGTATGTCCAAGGTTAGCTCCCTTGTGGGTAGGTATTGATTAGTATGTCCAAGGTTAGCTCCCCTGTGGGTAGGTATTGATTAGTATGTCCAAGGTTAGCTCCCCTGTGGGTAGGTATTGATTAGTATGTCCAAGGTTAGCTCCCTTGTGGGTAGGTATTGATTAGTATGTCCAAGGTTAGCTCCCTGTGGGTAGTATTGATTAGTATGTCCAAGGTTAGCTCCCCTGTGGGTAGGTATTGATTAGTATGTCCAAGGTTAGCTCCCCTGTGGGTAGGTATTGATTAGGTAGGTTAGTCCCCTGTGGGTAGGTATTGATTAGTATGTCCAAGGTTAGCTCCCCTGTGGGTAGGTATTGATTAGTATGTCCAAGGTTAGCTCCCCTGTGGGTAGGTATTGATTAGTATGTCCAAGGTTAGCTCCCTTGTGGGTAGGTATTGATTAGTATGTCCAAGGTTAGCTCCCCTGTGGGTAGGTATTGATTAGTATGTCCAAGGTTAGCTCCCCTGTGGGTAGGTATTGATTAGTATGTCCAAGGTTAGCTCCCTTGTGGGTAGGTATTGATTAGTATGTCCAAGGTTAGCTCCCCTGTGGGTAGGTATTGATTAGTATGTCCAAGGTTAGCTCCCTTGTGGGTAGGTATTGATTAGTATGTCCAAGGTTAGCTCCCTTGTGGGTAGGTATTGATTAGTATGTCCAAGGTTAGCTCCCTTGTGGGTAGGTATTTATTGATTAGTATGTCCAAGGTTAGCTCCCTTGTGGGTAGGTATTGATTAGTATGTCCAAGGTTAGCTCCCTTGTGGGTAGGTATTGATTAGTATGTCCAAGGTTAGCTCCCTTGTGTGTGGGTAGGTTTGATGATTAGTATGTCCAAGGTTAGCTCCCTTGGGGTAGGTATTGATTAGTATGTCCAAGGTTAGCTCCCTTGTGGGTAGGTATTGATTAGTATGTCCAAGGTTAGCTCCCTTGTGGGTAGGTATTGATTAGTATGTCCAAGGTTAGCTCCCTTGTGGGTAGGTATTGATTAGTATGTCCAAGGTTAGCTCCCTTGTGGGTAGGTATTGATTAGTATGTCCAAGGTTAGCTCCCTTGTGGGTAGGTATTGATTAGTATGTCCAAGGTTAGCTCCCTTGTGGGTAGGTATTGATTAGTATGTCCAAGGTTAGCTCCCTTGTGGGTAGGTATTGATTAGTATGTCCAAGGTTAGCTCCCTTGTGGGTAGGTATTGATTAGTATGTCCAAGGTTAGCTCCCCTGTGGGTAGGTATTGATTAGTATGTCCAAGGTTAGCTCCCTTGTGGGTAGGTATTGATTAGTATGTCCAAGGTTAGCTCCCTTGTGGGTAGGTATTGATTAGTATGTCCAAGGTTAGCTCCCTTGTGGGTAGGTATTGATTAGTATGTCCAAGGTTAGCTCCCTTGTGGGTAGGTATTGATTAGTATGTCCAAGGTTAGCTCCCTTGTGGGTAGGTATTGATTAGTATGTCCAAGGTTAGCTCCCTTGTGGGTAGGTATTGATTAGTATGTCCAAGGTTAGCTCCCTTGTGGGTAGGTATTGATTAGTATGTCCAAGGTTAGCTCCCTTGTGGGTAGGTATTGATTAGTATGTCCAAGGTTAGCTCCCTTGTGGGTAGGTATTGATTAGTATGTCCAAGGTTAGCTCCCTTGTGGGTAGGTATTGATTAGTATGTCCAAGGTTAGCTCCCTTGTGGGTAGGTATTGATTAGTATGTCCAAGGTTAGCTCCCCTGTGGGTAGTTGATTAGTATGTCCAAGGTTAGCTCCCTTGTGGGTAGGTATTGATTAGTATGTCCAAGGTTAGCTCCCTTGTGGGTAGGTATTGATTAGTATGTCCAAGGTTAGCTCCCTTGTGGGTAGGTATTGATTAGTATGTCCAAGGTTAGCTCCCTTGGGTAGGTATTGATTAGTATGTCCAAGGTTAGCTCCCTTGTGGGTAGGTATTGATTAGTATGTCCAAGGTTAGCTCCCTTGTGGGTAGGTATTGATTAGTATGTCCAAGGTTAGCTCCCTTGTGGGTAGGTATTGATTAGTATGTCCAAGGTTAGCTCCCTTGTGGGTAGGTATTGATTAGTATGTCCAAGGTTAGCTCCCTTGTGGGTAGGTATTGATTAGTATGTCCAAGGTTAGCTCCCTTGTGGGTAGGTATTGATTAGTATGTCCAAGGTTAGCTCCCTTGTGGGTAGGTATTGATTAGTATGTCCAAGGTTAGCTCCCTTGTGGGTAGGTATTGATTAGTATGTCCAAGGTTAGCTCCCTTGTGGGTAGGTATTGATTAGTATGTCCAAGGTTAGCTCCTTGTGGGTAGGTATTGATTAGTATGTCCAAGGTTAGCTCCCTTGTGGGTAGGTATTGATTAGTATGTCCAAGGTTAGCTCCCTTGTGGGTAGGTATTGATTAGTATGTCCAAGGTTAGCTCCCTTGTGGGTAGGTATTGATTAGTATGTCCAAGGTTAGCTCCCTTGTGGGTAGGTATTGATTAGTATGTCCAAGGTTAGCTCCCTTGTGGGTAGGTATTGATTAGTATGTCCAAGGTTAGCTCCCTTGTGGGTAGGTATTGATTAGTATGTCCAAGGTTAGCTCCCTTGTGGGTAGGTATTGATTAGTATGTCCAAGGTTAGCTCCCTTGTGGGTAGGTATTGATTAGTATGTCCAAGGTTAGCTCCCTTGTGGGTAGGTATTGATTAGTATGTCCAAGGTTAGCTCCCTTGTGGGTAGGTATTGATTAGTATGTCCAAGGTTAGCTCCCTTGTGGGTAGGTATTGATTAGTATGTCCAAGGTTAGCTCCCTTGTGGGTAGGTATTGATTAGTATGTCCAAGGTTAGCTCCCTTGTGGGTAGGTATTGATTAGTATGTCCAAGGTTAGCTCCCTTGTGGGTAGGTATTGATTAGTATGTCCAAGGTTAGCTCCCTTGTGGGTAGGTATTGATTAGTATGTCCAAGGTTAGCTCCCTTGTGGGTAGGTATTGATTAGTATGTCCAAGGTTAGCTCCCTTGTGGGTAGGTATTGATTAGTATGTCCAAGGTTAGCTCCCTTGTGGGTAGGTATTGATTAGTATGTCCAAGGTTAGCTCCCTTGTGGGTAGGTATTGATTAGTATGTCCAAGGTTAGCTCCCTTGTGGGTAGGTATTGATTAGTATGTCCAAGGTTAGCTCCCTTGTGGGTAGGTATTGATTAGTATGTCCAAGGTTAGCTCCCTTGTGGGTAGGTATTGATTAGTATGTCCAAGGTTAGCTCCCTTGTGGGTAGGTATTGATTAGTATGTCCAAGGTTAGCTCCCTTGTGGGTAGGTATTGATTAGTATGTCCAAGGTTAGCTCCCTTGTGTGGGTAGGTATTGATTAGTATGTCCAAGGTTAGCTCCCTTGTGGGTATGGTATTGATTAGTATGTCCAAGGTTAGTCCCTTGTGGGTAGGTATTGATTAGTATGTCCAAGGTTAGCTCCCTTGTGGGTAGGTATTGATTAGTATGTCCAAGGTTAGCTCCTTGTGGGTAGGTATTGATTAGTATGTCCAAGGTTAGCTCCCTTGTGGGTAGGTATTGATTAGTATGTCCAAGGTTAGCTCCCTTGTGGGTAGGTATTGATTAGTATGTCCAAGGTTAGCTCCCTTGTGGGTAGGTATTGATTAGTATGTCCAAGGTTAGCTCCCTTGTGGGTAGGTATTGATTAGTATGTCCAAGGTTAGCTCCCTTGTGGGTAGGTATTGATGTAGTATGTCCAAGGTTTAGCTCCCTTGTGGGTAGGTATTGATTAGTATGTCCAAGGTTAGCTCCCTTGTGGGTAGGTATTGATTAGTATGTCCAAGGTTAGCTCCCTTGTGGGTAGGTATTGATTAGTATGTCCAAGGTTAGCTCCCTTGTGGGTAGGTATTGATTAGTATGTCCAAGGTTAGCTCCCCTGTGGGTAGGTAGGTATTGATTAGTATGTCCAAGGTTAGCTCCCTTGTGGGTAGGTATTGATTAGTATGTCCAAGGTTAGCTCCCTTGTGGGTAGGTATTGATTAGTATGTCCAAGGTTAGCTCCCTTGTGGGTAGGTATTGATTAGTATGTCCAAGGTTAGCTCCCTTGTGGGTAGGTATTGATTAGTATGTCCAAGGTTAGCTCCCTTGTGGGTAGGTATTGATTAGTATGTCCAAGGTTAGCTCCCTTGTGGGTAGGTATTGATTAGTATGTCCAAGGTTAGCTCCCTTGTGGGTAGGTATTGATTAGTATGTCCAAGGTTAGCTCCCTTGTGGGTAGGTATTGATTAGTATGTCCAAGGTTAGCTCCCTTGTGGGTAGGTATTGATTAGTATGTCCAAGGTTAGCTCCCTTGTGGGTAGGTATTGATTAGTATGTCCAAGGTTAGCTCCCTTGTGGGTAGGTATTGATTAGTATGTCCAAGGTTAGCTCCCTTGTGGGTAGGTATTGATTAGTATGTCCAAGGTTAGCTCCCTTGTGGGTAGGTATTGATTAGTATGTCCAAGGTTAGCTCCCTTGTGGGTAGGTATTGATTAGTATGTCCAAGGTTAGCTCCCATTGTGGGTAGGTATTGGTATGTAGGTATGTGATTAGTATGTCCAAGGTTAGCTCCCTTGTGGGTAGGTATTGATTAGTATGTCCAAGGTTAGCTCCCTTGTGGGTAGGTATTGATTAGTATGTCCAAGGTTAGCTCCTGTTAGGTATTGATTAGTATGTCCAAGGTTAGCTCCCTTGTGGGTCCAAGGGTATTGATTAGTATGTCAAGGTTAGCTCCCTTGTGGTAGGTATTGATTAGTATGTCCAGGTTAGCTCCCTTGTGGGTAGGTATTGATTAGTATGTCCAAGGTTAGCTCCCTTGTGGGTAGGTATTGATTAGTATGTCCAAGGTTAGCTCCCTTGGGTAGGTTTGGGTAGTATTGATAGTATGTCCAAGGTTAGCTCCCTTGTGGGTAGGTATTGATTAGTATGTCCAAGGTTAGCTCCCTTGTGGGTAGGTATTGATTAGTATGTCCAAGGTTAGCTCCCTTGTGGGTAGGTATTGATTAGTATGTCCAAGGTTAGCTCCCTTGTGGGTAGGTATTGATTAGTATGTCCAAGGTTAGTCCCTTGTGGGTAGGTATTGATTAGTATGTCCAAGGTTAGCTCCCTTGTGGGTAGGTATTGATTAGTATGTCCAAGGTTAGCTCCCTTGTGGGTAGGTATTGATTAGTATGTCCAAGGTTAGCTCCCTTGTGGGTAGGTATTGATTAGTATGTCCAAGGTTAGCTCCCTTGTGGGTAGGTATTGATTAGTATGTCCAAGGTTAGCTCCCTTGTTGGTAGGTATTGATTAGTATGTCCAAGGTTAGCTCCCTTGTGGGTAGGTATTGATTAGTTTGTCCAAGGTTAGCTCCCTTGTGGGTAGGTATTGATTAGTATGTCCAAGGTTAGCTCCCTTGTGGGTAGGTATTGATTAGTATGTCCAAGGTTAGCTCCCTTGTGGGTAGGTATTGATTAGTATGTCCAAGGTTAGCTCCCTTGTGGGTAGGTATTGATTAGTATGTCCAAGGTTAGCTCCCTTGTGGGTAGGTATTGATTAGTATGTCCAAGGTTAGCTCCCTTGTGGGTAGGTATTGATTAGTATGTCCAAGGTTAGCTCCCTTGTGGGTAGGTATTGATTAGTATGTCCAAGGTTAGCTCCCTTGTGGGTAGGTATTGATTAGTATGTCCAAGGTTAGCTCCTTGTGGTAGGTATTGATTAGTATGTCCAAGGTTAGCTCCCTTGTGGGTAGGTATTGATTAGTATGTCCAAGGTTAGCTCCCTTGTGGGTAGGTATTGATTAGTATGTCCAAGGTTAGCTCCCCTGTGGGTAGGTATTGATTAGTATGTCCAAGGTTAGCTCCCTTGTGGGTAGGTATTGATTAGTATGTCCAAGGTTAGCTCCCTTGTGGGTAGGTATTGATTAGTATGTCCAAGGTTAGGTAGCAGAAAACAGTAGATTTGGACAATCTATGAAAATAAGGCGCATGCCTTAAAATATAGATATAGTCATTTAACTGTAAAAAAAACCTGTACAAAAAATATATATATAATTTATCAGCACAACTTTTGCAATTACAATCTGATATTTTGATACAGATTTGGCCATATTCTGCGCTTATTCATGCATGTGAATACCATGGTAACAACAAAAAACTACCTGAAAAATTGCAAAATATCATTATTTTTAGCCCAAAATTGCAGAAAATTGTACTCAATTTTTTTCTTAAGACCTACCTTAAATTGAGCACTTCTATCACAATGGCAAAATAAGCTAACTTATTTCATAGGTCGATCGTGTGGATTTTTCAATATTTGTGCGAAAACCCGCGCTATGGATTTTTCTTCAAGTAAAGCTAGCATTTCCGGTCAAGACGCACTTTCGGAGGAGCCCAGAATTGTAATCTCTAACCCATTTTTGTTATGTTTATTTTTGAAAAAATTGAAGCTTAAATCAAACCCTCCATATTGGATGTACCAATTTCAGAATATATTTGATTTTTAATTTTTTTATGCATGGCTCAAAACAGGGACTCCACTCTAATAAAAATATAGACTGGGGCCAGGCTGTTCTTCTCTTGTTTGCTACCTTAGCTCCCTTGTGGGTAGGTATTGATTAGTATGTCCAAGGTTAGCTGCCTTGTGGGTAGGTATTGATTAGTATATCCTTACTTTGTAATATACTCCTAAGATATGATGCAACACTCAGTACCTACCTGCAAGGACATATAGCTCTGTAATTTGCAATTACTGAATTAACATATCCAATATAGCATTTTCACAATTTTAATCGGTATTTATAACATCACAAACTGCAGAATATAGAATTTACAGAATCGATATTATTTTTTTTTTTTTTTTGCATCTACGAATTGATCGCCGACACGCAGCTACAGGGGCTAGCTCAATCAGTACCGCAACAAGCTTGTTTTCGGAGGTCATGGGTTCGAACTCGTCTGGCATACATTTTTACCTTTCTTATTTGTTTTTGTACTCGTGTTTCAGTCTCTTCTTAAATAAAAAAAAGTTCATGTAAAACATGTAATGTATCATGTTCTTTGCCTTACAGTAAAGGTGTTAATTTAGCAGTTTTACATCTACGGGAGATTGGTCATCTGATCCGACTCCGACAGAAGTGGTGGGTTGACCGAGGTCAATGTGGAGGTGTAACAGGGGTAAGTATTCACTCGACCTACATGTCCGATCTCCCGGGATTTCTATATTATATCAATGTTCTCCTATCTCACCCCTGATTATAACGTAGCTAACTGAAGGCTCTGTGTGAGACAACTCGTATCTAAGGTTGGTGAGGGTAGTTTTGTCTTTTGATGTACAGAAATCATTTGATCGAATTAATTTGCAGTTGGATGTCGCTCCTTTGCATCTGTCTAAAGTCGTACCTGTAGGCCTGGGGTTGCCCTTATCTTGTCCTCATTAAATATCATCAATTTTGTTATGAAAAAATGCCTCGAGTCACAGAAATAACAACTCATCTAGACTGGGAATTATCCATGTAATCTTCTATGAAAATTGTTTACATTTACCTATACTACAAAATCATTGGATGATCATATCTGATAATGAACTAACATACCAACTCATCTTTTAGATTACAAAATATATTGTGTATATGTTGATGTGTTTTGTAGGGTAAAGGAAAGAAGTCTTTATCTTTAAGTAATGTTTCCGGAATTTTTCACATCTTGATTGGAGGTCTCGTCTTAGCAATGGTTGTGTCAATAATCGAATATGCAATGCATGTGAATTGTAAACGGCGCAAAAAGTACAAGGTAGGTCTATGTGCATTTGGAGTTTTGAACCGGCTTTATCCCAATAAGAACAATATATATTTGAATACTTGTCATGAAATATCGATTTTCTGACAGCATGTTGATAAATGTGTTTTCAAGATGATTTCAGTGTCTGCACTAAAGTACACTGCACCTTCAAATAGATGTTGAAGGGCTTATATTGCCCAAAGTTCGAGATGCTTGATATTATGCAATCACTACTTAATGCAAGATGGAAGCCTACTTAGATTATGGAATCAGTATGTAAAGGTAAACAGTTTTATGAAAAGTGGAGTCACATTCAATTTCAAATACTTGTAAATACTTCTCCATCAGCATATCCTAATTCAGCATATGTCCCAATCTATTAAATAATACTGTATGTAGTGTAACAGTCTCCTTCTAGTTTTGCGAACGAGAGGATTTTCTTTTGGCTCAGTCGGTAGAGCGACAGAACAGTACGCCGCCTCGGGATGCGGGTCGCCCGACTAGCTATACGGATCTCTCGTTCCTGTTAAAACTGTAAATTTGTCCGACCTGTTACAATGAAAATGTAAATGTATTCATTTTAGCGCAGTCAAATTTAACGCAAATGTGAAAAAGTTAACAAATTGAATTATGAATTATGAGCGCGAATATTGATAATGCAATGCTGTGGTTCAAAACTGTTTATTTTTTTTAATTGTACAAAATTTAGCGCAATAAATGAATTAACACTTCAAAGACAACGCGAAAAGCCCTAAAATCAAACTACCACTAAAATAAAAATGTTAAATGTATACATCTTTTAAAACAGGTCAAGAAGAAGAAGGAGAAAGCTTTAAAAGCAGCAGCGGCGGCAACTCCAAATAAGGGAGAATTGCAACCTTTACGGTCAAATGGGAGCGACGCCGCGCTCGAGAATAAGGGTTTATGTTACACACAAGAGGTAAACTACTTGTACCTTGTACTCGTATTCACGTTTATTACGTATTGGTTTTCCTTCCACTTCAGAATGTCTGTAATATGTATAACGAACTATGTTTAGAACGAAGCTATTTCGTTGGCGCCATGATGTTCGTTATAACCGTGTTTTATGTATAATAGTTTTCATAAAATTCATAATTGTGTTGATATGTTGCCTAGCACTGTATGAATGGTTGGGGATCTATCAACTCCGTCTTTGCATACTACAGAGTTGTATCGATTTTAAGTCATTATTTAAGTCACAATTATTTGGCCACTGCAATTCACGTTGTTTTCAAAAATATGACGTTACGTTTGCCAATATATAACGTCACAATCTATACCTATCCGCAAGGGCAGATAACATTGTAATATACAAATACAGAATTGCATAATAACCCTTTTTTTATATCATTTAAGTACATTTTGCTAGGTCTGACTTTTTTTCTGTTTCATAGAAAAATGTTGGTTGGTCTTTGAACTGAACCATATTCGAAAGACATACTTTACCTTCGGTGACAAAATCAGTATTTATCACTAGGAAAATACTTTTATAATGCAGGACGTGTCCAGAAATTCCAGACACCTTATGGCTGTTCCTATGTCATTAGCCATTCCTTCTAATTCTCGAGATTACACTAATTTCCATTATCTGTCTGTTGCAGTACCAGCCGTCCGCGCCGGCAAATCTTATCACGTTTGAGGGAATTACGGAGAATGGACAGACGCAATTATGATACTCATATATCATACATCGATCTGCAGGGAATATATCGCACGATAATTGTCTGAAACTACGGTGTTTCTCAGATTCGTCAAGCTTCTCAAAGTCACTTGTGTATTAACTTTTTCATCCAGGAGGGGGCGTAATAATCGTTTTACTAGAAACTTCAACTAATGTCATTCAGTAATTGTTTTTGTTCTAAAGCAATGCCTAGCTTGTTACACATACATGAAGTCATATAGAAGATATTGTTTATCTAATATTATTTTAATACCAGGGTTGTTAAACGCTAACGACTCAAAATGAAATAAGTTTTCAAATATCATCAAAACAAAAGAATACGATTTCATAACGAATTTCAAGGCACCTGTACAGTAATATTATCTCTCCCATGTTAGTACTTTTCACGCAATAAAAAAATACATTAATACGTGCATTCAATGCATTTTCGACAAAACAGCATTTAAATAAACCGAAAGATATGTAAATAAACACGTGTATAAGAATGAGTAGTTCATCAATCGATAGCGACACCCAGCTTTCTTCCATTTAAATCATCAACAACTATCTGTAATATAGTTTGCCTATTTCGGGTATAGATTAATATAATACTGCTATCATTACTGTAGACTAACTCATTTCCGTGGCGAGATAACTTCGCGTTTTCCATAATGTTTTGCTTTGACGCGATTTACAGCCAAAATAAACTTTACAGGCTTAAGAGGAACTTCTTGCGTGGTGACTTATTTTCGCGAATTCCTATCTTCCGCAAAATTCGCGAATTTAGATCGCAATAAGTTGGTTTACAGTATATATACGTTTTGCATTTAAAATTACGTCATTATTCCTATGACGTCAGAAGTCTGAAGTTGGTGAGACAAAAATGACTGTTTAATGGTTTCAAATATATGTAGAATTTAAAACGTATACATCTACATATAAGTTTGTATGCGCACTATGATAAAAACATTAGAAAATGACGGTTTGTTTTTTCTGTAAATGGGTTTTAAAAAGAGGGTTTTCCCAAGACTTACAAAAACAAGGCATGTTTTGTAACGTTATTATCTTAAATGAGTTTTCTTCGTGGTTATGTACTGTAAAGCATAGAGAATATCAGGCTTAGATGGAAAGTAATGGCTTTACATCATTTTGAATTTATCAGGTTAGGACTACGAAGGCATATATAACGTCCAAAAAGTATTACATTTGTGACTGACAAGGTTGCCCAGATGTGTGTATGCCAATACTAGAAGGAATTATGACACCAAACGAGTTTGACAAATGCTGTAGGTCTATTGTGAAGGACTATTATGGACTGTCTAGACTGTAGAGATCGTTTAAGGAACTGCTGGATCATCTTCTACTCTACTAAGGCCACAACAGATTAATTTGTAGTTTTGCTTTGGAATAGTTCATTCTTCAATGGTAATGGTTTTATTATCTTCATCGTCCCAAAAGTGGTTGTTTATTTAAAAAATGCACTGTGCAAGTTCTCAGAAAGAAAAGTGGGAAACTTTAAGCTGATCGTATTTTTTTCACTTTGAAAGCAAGCAGATTCATAAAACTATAAATTAATTTGATGTGGCCTGAAATGTCTGTGATTTATAATCATTAACCGATGTACGTACACATAAATAGGATACATTGTCTCCGAAAATTCATCCATATTTCATTATCATTGTAAATGTTCCATGACATGTCACGTGTGTGGACAGCGAGTGCCTTTCGCACTCCAATCCCTCTATATCTATCGACTGCATTAAATAATGCTTACATTGACCTTGGTATCAGTCACTTTATGATACTATTTGGAACTGATGTATATCAGTTTCATTGTCGGAGTTATTACGAATTGACAACTCTGGGATCATTTGTTTAAATTACGTAATCGTATCAGTTGTTCCTTGAGGTTCAATGTTTGAGGTTATACCGCCAATTGAGTACTCTCGGCGCATTCGTTTCGATTACGGTGCATTCTTTTCAACAGATAATAAGATTTGATTGCTACGAAAATTCAAACGTACTATCAAAGTGTTTATACCGTACAGCCCGTTCTTTTCGCTGGGATATTTTCGCGATTTCGCAGGTCATTTCTAAGATAATCCTCAAAACATTGAGAAATTATTTCAACATCATACATGACACTTAAATCCTTTAAAACTGCTGTGATTTCATTTTGTTAATTTTAGCGAAATCACGAAAATTTTGACCACGTAAATAATCGTACGGCATTTTGGATAAGTATTTGGCTTGATTAAAAAGCAACCTTTCTCGTATGTTTTTTTTTTAATTACAAATAAATGAAGTGATATGACGGGTGTCGTTTAATCATTTGTAACATACTCAATGAAGATCTTTTATTGAATTATGTAAATGGCTTTGTCAGCGAAATAATACATCATTTCACAAGATTGAAATGATGTTAATTACGATAGGTGTTGTCAGATGTTTATACAACCGTTGTGAATGTTAAACAGTTTAAAATTAATTTATTATTAACAAATTTGCACCTATATAAATATATATATTTTCCAATCACAAATTCTTTATCAGGAGTGTAAGCGATGTGTGATGCTAAGCCAATATGAATACTTGTACTGCATACAATTGACTTCATTAATGGTTTTGTCAATATGTTCTCATTATGTTCAATAACATAATTAAATATTGATGTTTTACTACCTTGTGAAGACGTGTATATGTATATACGCTCAAAAGCGAAAACCTTAGATTAATTACTCATACATGTTAATGCACAGCGTACAATCAATTGTAAATTTCAATGCTATAGCTTGTATTTGTATGCAGGTTAGGCAATGATCAAGATATTTAAGATAATATTTTGTGCTAACTCAATCTTAAATATTTACATTTGCACTGCAGCCCTACTATGTACCCGCTGTTGGCATACATCAGTCTATGAAATGCCATCCGCTTATTATGTCGTCAATATTATTGTTACGTCAAAATTGCTGTACCAGCGATACTAGAAGATGGCTGTTCAATTTTCTGTTCCGTCTTTCGCGATAATGAATTCTTTATTCGTCATAGATGCAAAATTCCTGAATAAAATTGTAATCAAATAAAAATGTAAGCATTGAACGTCTTTCAGTTGGCATTCACAGCCAATACGAATGCCAACTGGACAGAGGCAAAGTCAACATGAAGCGCTAGCGCGATTCATAGAATTTGCATCTGTCCAGTTAGCATTCGTATTGGCTGTGAATGCCAACTGAAAGACGTTCAATGCTTAAATAATAAAACTTATAAGGTAATCTAAATAGAGAGCAACTGTAAACCCTCTTATTTTTGCAGTTACTTAATTTCACAATTTCATACCGAACTGCTTTTTTTCACGGCAACAAAATACCACAATTAAAAAGCTTTATTTGACTTCCAGCATATACATTATCGTGGATTCTTACATGCCACAGGATACGCGAAATTAATTCACAAGCGAAAATACTTTTACGTGTACAGTATATCATATAACCTAGAACAGATTCATTAAAATGTATTACTAAATCATCAACATCAGCTTAAATTGTCACAGAACAAATGGGCAATACAATATGTATATGAGTACCATGTTCTTCAAAGAAACAAAAAAATATGGTGTTAGACTTGGTGGATTGTGAGATGTCGAATGTCAAATTGAATAAGTCGTTTCGGCTCTAAGTAGTTTCGGTACTAAAAAATGAAGTCGTTTCGGTACTTTCTGAAACGATTTTACACCGATACTGCTCAGTACCGAAACGAACGGAACAAGTCGTTTCGACACTGAGTAGTTTCGATATTTCAAAAAACGAAGTCGTTTCGGTACTTTCTGAAACGACTTTATACCGAAATTGTTCAGATCCGAAACGACCGGAACAAGTCGTTTCGGTACCGAGTATTTTCGGTACTTCGAAATGAAGATCGAAAGTTTGTACCTAAACTGCTCAGCACCAAAACGACTTGAATTCGGTCAAACTTATTGTTAGGTAGGACGTTAGATGAAAGTCCAAAAAGATCCGACCACGTATCAATAGGAACTGAAAGACGCATAATAAGAAGAGTTACAATATTCGAAATCACTAAAAAAAGACAGTATTTCGAGCAGAAACACATATTCTCCTTTTGTGATGTAATATAAAAGATTGTTAACAGAAGATCGCGTGAAATGTAGAAACAACATATGCAGCTGTAAGTTAATTATGGGCTCGTTTCGCACTTCATCTATCATACTGTCACATTAAGATCAATAAATTCTAAGGTAACACTTGCAAGTAAACCGAAATGAAATTCGTCTATCTGGTGTCAGCTGAAGTTGATTAATACAGTGCTACATTGTACGCTTTAATCCGATTTTTGTCTAAAAGTTAGCATCAGTAATTACGTATAATCAATACTAGAATGTCATTGTCCTTTAAGTGTCTCTAAAAGAAAATATGGAAACTATCTTCCCATAAACTGTATAGTTTTGCCTAGCTACCAGAACCCATAAATATACGATGTCATGAAGCCTTTGCCTAAGAAATGTTTTTCCTTGAAAAGCAAAATACCTTGAGTGAACTATATTGTCTTAAGTTTGCTTCCATGTCCAACATCCTGAGGATTCATATTGATTTGGTTAAGTACTTTTGCTGATTTGCAGGGGATGATATTTTGTCATTAAACAAAGTCTAGACGTATGAACAAAAACAGAACGATATTTACATCACTTTATCTGTTTCTATTGGGAATATCGCTGCTTAAATTCAACTTTCGCTCCGATACCAAAATATTACTGACTTAACCGAACACATTAAAATATGGAATAAGAATCACATCCATATCACTGTAGCTAAGAATAATTCTAACGAAACTAATTATGACAAGACACAGTGTTCTCTTGCTTTAAGTTAAGAATCTATCTCCTTAGGGATGGTACATGGTTAAAATAGCTATATAACAAGTGCATGAAAATTGCAAAACGAGGATTATGCATTTATACATACAGACGTCTTTGAGATTTTTCCTATTTATCTGAATATAGCACTATCAGATTGCTTCGGAACGATAGTTCCCGATTCTGTATTGAAAACAATCTATGTTCTGCAGTTAGTTCAGAGACTGTCCATGATCATGTTTCAGCGTACTAAACACATGAGATTTATACATGTACAATTGTTTTATGTGAACATGTGTTTATTGTGTTCACAAGTGAATAATATACAGATTTACAGATTTATTTTTTTTTTTTGCAGAAAATATCACGTATCATTGCTACCATTATAAAATGTCAAACTTTCTTGACTTTCTGTCTTTTTTATATGAAATGTGAAATATGATTGTTGAAATATTGAATAAATAAATGTTATTAAAAAGATCAAACTGTTATGTTTTGATTATTTTCATTTTAAGTTTTAATCAATTTTGTAAGTGTTACAGTCACAGATATGATGTTCCTGGAACTTTGTGCTTCCTGTGTTGTCTGAAGGCACCGTAAGATGTCAGGACCAATTGTAACGTCCCAAGGCCGGGGTTCGAACCAACGAAAACGTTACCTACAGTAAATAAATGCCGACAATCATTCGCTGTGCTCTCGGATGGGTGACCGTTCCATTGGTTGGATCCCTGGCTTCGATACGTTCCAGTTCTATGTAACATTACGTTCGTTTAAGGTTTTAGGCCCGATTTAAACTAGTAAAATTGTGTATACCTATATATCACTTGAACATAAATAAGTTGATAAAAAGTGTGTAAGCATTAAGCCTAAACTTAGGTATTACTGTTGAGTCGTAGAGTGTTGTGTTGTTTGTAAATATTGACAAAATATGCAACAAATGTACATTTCAGTTTAGTAGGCGCATATGTCTGTCACCAAATAGCCTTGTCATTATGTTTCCTAGTGTCTTTAGCATTTACAAGGAGCGCTAGTTTGACTGTAAATTATATCATGTCTATATGGAAAGTATACCTAAGAAGTGATATATAGGCATACAAAATAATACTAGTTTAAACAAGGATTAAAACAATATGGACGTCTTTCTGTGTATTTCGGAGACCGCATTATTTCAACGTTTGTTTCCTCTTAAAGATTCTCCACCGCTGACAAATGGTATTTTTTCTCAATAAAAAACACGAGCAGACGATTTGATATTTGTTCTTCTGTTACAAAAAATACTTACTTTACACCATTACTTCATTTTATTTCAAATTAAATATATGAAAAATAATTAATTACGTCCCGAAAAAATCCGTGGCACTATGTCCTTTTACACCAAAGGCAAAATAAACTATATTTTATTATGTTATGTGTTTGTGTGTTAATTAGACATATTGTATATAGATAATTAAACACCAATTATTGTTCAAATGATGAGAAATGTTTATGCTCTGTCGGCGGTGGAGCATCTTTAAAAACTGTAAACATAGAATTATATGCAACATGGAAAATTTCGCTCCTTTCATACGGAAAATATCACGAATATGTATAGCATAGACGAACAGATCACAACTACTATATAGGGAACAATTTAAAATTTGGTTTAGCGAAATCGTCAACACACAGCAATATCCACGTTAACATTAAGTAGAAGTTTACTACCAATACTTTGTATGTTTTATGTTATATAAATGAACACTCATATTTGGCATCAGGGTCAAACCAAACGCAAAGCATAAGGCGTTGTCACAGCGGACTTCTAGTCAAAAGTCATTTAGCAGAGGACGACATTTAAATCTGATATTTAAGATAAAGTTATGATTATAATGAAACCTGACTTAGCGGCCACCTCTGTATACAGATCATCTGTCTTAGCGTCCACATATGTATACAGATCCCCTGTCTTAACGACCACCTCTGTATACAGATCACCTGTCTTAACGACCACCTCTGTATACAGATCACCTGTCTTAACGACCACCTCTGCATACAGATCCCCTGTCTTTACGACCACCTCTGTATACAGATCCCCTGTCTTAACGACCACCTCTGTATACAGATCACCTGTCTTAGCATCCACCTCTGTATACAGATCACCTGTCTTAACGACCACTTCTGTATACAGATCACCTGTCTTAACGACCACCCCTGTATACAGATCACCTGTCTTAACGACCACCTCTGTATACAGATCACCTGTCTTAACGACCGCCTCTGTATACAGATCACCTGTCTTAACGACCACCTCTGTATACAGATCACCTGTCTTAACGACCACCTCTGTATACAGATCACCTGTCTTAACGACCACCTCTGTATACAGATCACCTGTCTTAACGACCGCCTCTGTATACAGATCACCTGTCTTAACGACCACCTCTGTATACAGATCACCTGTCTTAGCGACCACCTCTGTATACCAGATCACCTGTCTTAACGACCGCCTATGTATACAGATCACCTGTCTTAACGACCACCTCTGTATACAGATCACCTGTCTTAACGACCACTTCTGGATAGAGAACATCTGTCTTAGCGTCCACCTCTATGTATACATGTATACAGATCACCTGTCTTAACGACCACCTCTGTATACAGATCACCTGTCTTAACGACCACTTCTGGATAGAGAACATCTGTCTTAGCGTCCACCTCTGTATACAGATCACCTGTCTTAACGACCACCTCTGTATACAGATCACCTGTCTTAACGACCACTTCTGGATAGAGAACATCTGTCTTAGCGTCCACCTCTGTATACAGATCACCTGTCTTAACGACCACCTCTGTATACAGATCACCTGTCTTAACGACCATCTCTGTATACTGATCACCTGTCTTAACGACCACCTCTGTATACAGATCACCTGTCTTAACGACCATCTCTGTATACTGATCACCTGTCTTAACGACCACTTCTGGATACAGATCACCTGTCTTAGCGACCACCTCTGTATACAGATCACCTGTCTTAACGACCATCTCTGTATACTGATCACCTGTCTTAGCGACCACCTCTGTATACAGATCACCTATCAATGACACCTCCTTCTTCTGGTCTCAAATTTCATTACAATTTGACCTGTGTACAAAGACCACTTAGCTATAAAGACATTTTTCTTGGCCCCTTGGGGGTAGTCTTTATAGGCATATTTGACTTAATGCATACATTAAATAACTTAAAGACAAATACAATAGGTGATATATTAGGTTATCCATATAGACATTGCAAATTTACAAATAAGAATACACACCTTACAAGAAAATGATATTTTCGTTATGCTTATGATAAATTGTATACGGTGTGTATATTTGCTATTCCAATGTAACGATTGAAATGCATGTTTAAGGACATCAACCATATAGTGAGCCAAGACAATATCATAAGTAGACGAAAACAACAAAAACTATTTAGACGTCTGACTTATAGATTTAAGAGTGTGTTTATAGTCAGACGGTTCTTGTCAAATCTGAAAATAGGTAAATTACCATGCATCGGCTCCGGAGATACTGTCTGATGAAGGCGTTGGGGGAAATGTAAGGATCGACATCGTGATTTCATCGGAAAGAAGTCTTTTTGTAGCGAGAGGAGTTATTATAAGCTTAACGATGACAGTGCAAGTTTAAAAGCATGCATCGCTAGATGTTAGACTCAACGCACGTGTGTCAATGCACATGTTTTATATAAGGGGTCGTCAGCCGGAGTATTGGTATCCATGTAGAGAAATAAAAAAATGACCATCCACTTCCTTGGATTCAACCGCATAATCATAACGGAGGATGGTCGCAGAGACGAATTTTGAAATAGGATATTATTATTTGTAAATCACAAATGAATGCCTTTTAACTTCCATTGTTAGCTTTAGAAATTGTTTTGAAATCCTATTGATCAGTGTGACTGATGCGAGGCAACACTAAGACGGTTATGGATCGTTTGAATGAGCTAAATAGGATAGCACAAACAAACAAAGAATTATCAGAATTTGTTTATAGGCATCGTTGTTAGATTATTTATGTAGATTGATATTTATATATATATAAGACTTAATAAAAAAAATCTTTGTACAACGATATAGTATTCATATTCGTTCAATAAATATGCAAGACCACACACTTGTGTTTTTCTAACGAATCAGAAAGCACGAGTTTATTGTGCGGACGAATATATTTACGAGTGCGCGGAGCGCACGAGTGAATATATACGTTCGCGCAATAAATGAGTGCTTTTATCACATACCTTCCCTATTTGATGTAGATCGTTTTATTGACTTTGAGATGATTAACAAAAATCCAAATGTTCAGTTCGCTTCGTCTTTCAAAAACCGGTCTGAACCAGTTTCGGTACAAGCCACTGCCTTGCTTGTCAGAGAGAGGAGAGAAAATGCTACAAAGTGTAGATTTTGCAAACTATCTCGTTTTTCGAATTGAGTCAGTGAAATTATAACTCAACAAGTAAGATACAGGTTTTGATTTTTATATATGACAATAATTTTTCGTTAAGATTTACTACAATTACTTGTAAAATAAGATAAAAAAAAAACACAATAACATAGTAAATTCTCCCAACTCGCGATATCATGGTCTGATCGTGACGTCACCGACATCGGTCACACACTCAAAATTTCCCACGGCTTAACTTCAGTCAGAATCGGAGTCCGGTAGCTGAGCTATACGTTTGTACTTGCGAGGAGGTGAAGTGTTATGAGATGTTGTATTTTTTGACTGGGATGATATTTGGAATGAGATATTGAAAGTTCCACCACTGATATTTGCACCAGAAAACATTCCCGTCGCAAGATTTTGTAGGCTTACGTCATTCTCACAACACGTGGTGACATCTGGTAAACTCTTCCTGTGTGGTGTTTTCGTCATGGTCATAGGCCTGTGTGATACTGTGGAAGTTACACTGGAAGCTACACTGGAGGATGCAGCAGACTTTTTCACATTTTGAAGAATTTCGCACATTTCACGCTGTTGGTTAAATGAGGCGACGGCATAGTTATTTACGCTATTTACGTTTTTGTGACCAGATAACTGCATAATTGTCGTAGGAGCAACACCTGAATGAAGGAGTTTTGTACACAGAGTCTTTCTCAAGGATTGGTTTGTTTTCTTACCAGTTAAACCAGCATTACTTGCCATTGTTTTCATCATTACACCAAGTTTGTTTCTTCCGACGGGTTGATTTTTGAACCACTTCTGACCACTGTTGTTTTGATTAACAGCAACGTAAAATGGCGATTCCGGTGTATTCATCGCTTGAGGTCGATGCTTTGCGTACAGTTTGTAGGCCTCGATCAGACATCGCGATTTATTTTCAGGATTTCCAAACTGTTTCGGATTAAACGATCTCATGTGAGTACTGTTTCCCCCTCCTGTTTTTTGTTGTTCTTTCGTTAAATTCCAGGTATTCTGATCCAGTTTCATCGTGCTTCAAATTCTATATCTCCCCATTTTAATTGTCTGTTTTCATCACACCCCCTGAACCCCAAAAGTTTAGTGTTATTGAACCAGACGGTGTTTAGCAAAGCATGTGGGTTGTCATGACCCAGCTGACCACATTCCCACAACATTTCCTCCTCGTTGTCTGAGACAGGCTGAGCTTTATTGGGACGATTCCCAAATCCTTTCTGTTTCAACTCTTTACGCCGAGACTGAAGTACCTGACGACTCGTGGCAAATAAATCTGAGGTTAAAATGTTGAAACTATAACCATTTTCTCTCAGATAGCGGTCGATACCCCTGTGAAAGCTGGTAAGAGTATCAGGCTCATAATTAGAACCATCATTCTTCTGAAGGGACAGCAAAAACCCACCAATGTATGTATCTAGTTCAAATGGCAGAATCTGAAGAACTTCCCTGGGGTCGGACCTAGGAGGAGCTTGGATCCAGTCTTTGAATCTTTTAATGCATCCCTCAGTTTTCTTAACAGTGTTTTCATTTCTTTTACTCATGATGTAATTTCTCAGATCTGAGACACCGGAAGTGTAAATATTGGATGGAATAAGGTCATCGGCGTCGTCTAAATCAGATGAAACATGGCCATGGGTATCGGGGGTGGGGTCAGGAGGAGGGGGAACACAAGACGCGATGGTTGAGGATGATGAACTAGATCTAATTTCATTTCCAGACTTCGATGTTTCGTTACCTTCAACTTGAGGAATGCTTGATTCATCATCTGTCTCTGGATCCATCAGTAAATCATGTAAAATGTCGAAATCCCCAACAAATGCCATTATAAACAAAGCCAACACCGGCTCTGATAACAAGGTGTAAGCAGACGACACCTTGTTGTTATTTGCTGCCAACATCCTCATTTTAATATTCCAAATTTAAATTCTACCCAGAACTATTCTAAGTCCACAACATTATTTTTATTAATTTATATTTTAAATAAAGTACAAAAATAAAATTTACAATTTATTAAGTAGCAAACTTTTTTCTTCCCAAAATTAACCAATGCAATACAAGCAATTCCCCTAAAAAGTAGTTCCGGCTAGTAGGTGAATACAACATTCCGTATTGTACATGTGCAATACAAAACAATGTATTTCATGGTCTGAAATTTGCTTGTATTACTATAACCAGATTCAACAGGTATGTGATAAAAAGCATGGATTTCCGTAGTTGGGACTTATCGGTCTCCTCCATATTACCATATAAAGACGATAACTCTTTACTTTATTTTAAGCTAATCTAAAACCAATTTTGGAACGCGTTTCCTAAAAAAACTGTATGAAACTTTGGTCGAAAATGTTACGATAGAATGAGCAAAGAAAATGAATGCTATTTTAAGGATATCTTTCTATTCATTGCTCCTCTAAAATGATATTGGAATGATTGAATATTATTCATTGATAAGTCTGATGCAAAAAAAATAAAATTAATCCGATTATTTCTTTTAAAACATTTCATAAAAAATAGCGGCTAATGTTGATGCATAGTTTGTGCTGAGGCTAATCTGTCTCTGCTGAGAACAGCTTCATTAGGACTGCCTCATTGATCAAACCACCGTGACATTGATTTAAAACCAGTCTTAGGGGATTCATATCGTGTAAACAGTTTTCATTAAGAAACGACATTTATAACTCTAACGTAGAGCAGATAGGGATTTTAATCTTCCATCCGAAATTGATAGATTCGCTCCGTTCTCTTTGGTAGAAAGTTTTTGGCGGTTTCATTTTCAAAATTACTTCCCGAATATCACATGTCTCAGAATGAGAATTTATAAGGATTTTCTCTCAATATACATATTTGATAATTAACCATTCGTGGAGATAAAAATACAAAAGTGCGTAAGAAAAAAGGTTTACAGAATCTCTTGTGCAAACACAAAATCAATGTTTATTGTCAAACAGACTGCAGATTGGGTGGAAAACTGAACACGAGTAAGAAGAGAAGAGTAAGAGATTTCCCAAGAACAAGTGTCCTCTGGTTTATTACCAACACAACATATGCAAATGTAGATAAGCTTTTTTACAGTTAAGTTATAACTTCAGATCTTTTGAATATCTGTATATAATAAGTTGTTTAAAGCTCCGAAAGCATACATTTTTAGTGAGCGTAAAGTAAAGTAAAATAACTCTGTATACGACTTGTGTTCAATGAATCAGAGAGTTGATGTAATACAGCGGAAAATATTCGAGAAATGCGGGTTCGATATTTTACTGAACATCTTAGGACTCATATTTGGTAAAACAACTGTTTGCTTGACACAATTATTTTGAAAACATTTTTAAACTAGTACCCATACCAATAAATATAGTCTGTTTAAATGATTCGCCGTCGTTTCTCAAAAGATGACAGTTTTTTATAAGACAAAACACAAAAGGTATCCCCCTGTGTGTGGATACTATAATGTATCGTCAAATCATGACGAATTAACAAAATATCTTTAGACATGAAGAACAAATACACAATAGAAATATATGAAATGTAACAAAACAAAGTTAAATAAAAAATGTCGCCACTTTGATAACGGTCAATAAATACCTTCGATGTGGTCATTAATTATACAGTTAAATTCAAATAACTTTGTAAAACATTTCCATTGATTTGACAATATCATGAATTCATAAAAACAAATGAATAAAATGTCAGGAAAGAACCTCATAAATAACCAATTTTACGTAGCCTGATTTTGCGTGTGACATATTTTTGAATCACGTAGAAATGACGCATTTTTTGCATGTTAGGTATACATATTTCACACACAAAATTATAAACAGGAATTCACAAATCAACACATATATTTGCGTGTGTAAAAATCAATTCCAAGCTGGCACACTATACGTAAACATTGTTATATCTAATAAATAATAAGGGAATACAGTTACCTCTGGTCAGGTGAAACGACCCATTTACGTAGGCCTAGCTATAAAACGTCAAAAATGTTTATCAAGGGGGTCAATGTACAGGTGTCGATAAATTTAGATCCGAAATAGCTATGCTGTTCACTGAAGCACGTTTGACGATTTAATGAACTACGGTCATTGACCGCCGTAAAGCATGAAAAAACTGGGGAATTTATTTCGAGTCTAAGATCGGCATAGTGTTTTGTTCAAATATAATAACAGTTTTATAGTAAGAAATCCATTGAAATAATGATACAAATACGTTAGAACAAGTTTGATACTTAAATGACAACGTTGAAGAAATGAAGTTTTTTTGTTTTTACTGCAGAACATGAAATATTCGTGGGAATTTTTTCGCGGTTTAAGACTTCCAAATCATTCTACCCACTCCTAAAACACACGAGTAAAGTCAATAACTACTCATCACAATGCATGCAGGGAGACCATCTTAAAACCACTTTGCAGCAAAGTTGAGTATGAATTTTAAAACATCACACATATCAACTACTCGATAATAATATTGAGATGGAGGACTACAATAGTAGGATGAATGACCCGGTCACAACAAGTCGCAGCTAAGAGTGTCAGTCATACAACTAAAACTCTGGGCGGTTACCAAAACCTGGATATGCAGAACCGCTGCTTCATATCCGAGGAAACATTCTCAGAGGACTGAAGTTGGTTGCGAGAACCTTGTACTTGGTTCCGTTTAAGTTAACCGGAATAAGGAACTCGCAAAAAAAAATCAGCCCTCCGACATTTTCGCCTTCTTTTATTTAACAATTTATCAATGTCTTAAAAGTAAAAGCCGAGACAGTACTTTTACAAGCAACTCTTTACGAAGTTGCTTTAGTTAGAATAAGCAAGGTGTAGTTGGGTTCTCGCCAATGCAGAAAAGTTACACGGGAGAGACGTTGCAAAAATCGAGACGAAAGGTGTTGGGAATTCACAACAGGAGCTGATGATAATTGTCGCCTACATAAATTTCAATTCTCACAAGTATATGAATACTCGTTAAACGTTTTATATATATATACATGTAGATATTTTCAGCTTTATCACTATTGATATTGTTTAGGAATCGGAACTGTTAATTGAAAATACCACACGCTGGTACGCTAGTTCAAAGAATGACGTTATCTCTCTGTAGTAAAATACAATATACAATAACACACCCGTAAGATATTGAAATCGTCTTCGGGTTTTATCGATGTGACAAGAGTTTATGCATCAATATATACAAAGTTTTGGTCATGATAAAAATAAAATAGACGAACTAAAAATTGGTAACTACAACCTTACAATTAACGAATATGTTTGATTAGTAACAACATTCTGAAATAGTTACATTTAAGTTTTCTTTCGCTGAGCATTTCAGCTGATCTTGCGGTCTTTAGCCTAATATAAATGCTCGTTTCAAACATGATGTTTGAAACTTTGTCGTTGTATCACCTTAGTGTGATTTCTCTGAAATATAATGACAACAAATCCAATCCATGTAGATTAAACAGGAGTCGTTTAACGATTTTAACTTATTTGACTTCTGCGACTTTGTATGAAGGTCAAGACCATTCATTTGAACAAACTTTGTAGACCTACATTCCAGCATGCTACATATACAAGCCTAAATTTCATTACTCTAGGTTTCCAACTTTTGGAGTAGAAGTTTTTTAAGTGAAAACGTTGACGCCAGATGGACGTTGCGACAACGGACGGATTACGGACGCCGCACCACGGCAGATGATTTGTTGCCCTTCAGGCAGCTGAGCTAAAACGAGCGAACCAATACCCAATCCCCGGATCTTCCATTGTAATAGATGTTGATCTCTAGCTAGGAGAGAGAATCAAGAAAATCCTACGATAAATAATAGTAAATCATTTGAAATCATAGACTCAAGGAAGTCCTTGAGAGTCGATCGGAACCCATTTCAAGGATTGATGATATAAAAGCATGACTGGATGCCGCTCCAATGATAAATGAGTAGAATAATTTCCTTTTTTACTACAGCAATGATTCATTTGATGGCTACACACAACAGGTTATTAGGTAATAATTTGACCATGATAATCCATTTTCCATAGAATACACACTGATACAAGGAGATATGCAATTTGATATTATGCGTTCCAGTAATAGAAGCATCGTGTTCCACCAGAATTAAAAAATGGTAATCACCAATCTGAATATCTTTCAATAAACACACATAAGTCGGGTAATAGTTACAGCAACCTTTACATTCTTATGTATTGGATATCATTGAATAAAAAAGATAGCATTTTTAGAATTAACGAAAATCTAATAGAGGATTGTTTCAACACTAAGTTTTTATAATGCCAATAATTTTGGGTAAAAAAATTTGAAACACTCATCTTTAAGATTTTCGTTAGTACAAAAATGTTCTTTATTAAAATACGATTCCTCAAACATATGTTAAAAGCGCGTTCCTATTTCTTTGTTTCTATAGATAACAATGTTAATACATAAATATCATGCACAAACTTGCAAAGTTGACATTGCAAGTTATAGACAATGCATTTATGATTGAAAATAAGTACTGAAGTATCAGATTTCTTGAATCGTTTTGAGACTTCTCCTGTCGTATGCAAGCGAAAAGCGACCATTTTAATCTTGGTTCACACGCTTTGGATAGGGGTTGGTAAGTGTGATTGGATACAAATGGAACAACACAGTAGTAAATTATATCCATACAAGTATGTTAAATTTATCCCAATGATTCAGCATTGCGAATATTTCTGTTTCAAATTCTGTGGTGTGAAAGTGTTTTGAATGTGGATATACTTAAAAAGAATTTACATGAAATATGTGTGTATTTCGTTTTGAACTGTTAAATGTATGTTACATATCCGTATTGACAAATTAACTCCTAAATAAAATTATTTTTGGAAAAAAATTATATTTCTGTATGAAATTGTGCTAACGAGCGCCGCTAGTGTAGTGGTATCATGCAAGATTCCCATTCTTGCGACCCGGGTTTGATTCCCGGGCGGCGCAAATCTTTTTATGCAATCAACAAATAAGTTGTATAAAATATTTTGACAATAACACAAAACATATGGTAACCATTTATTTTAGCTTGGAGAGTATTCTTGGATTAGTGATAAACAGCCTTAAAGTCATGTTCATGTGACAAATCGAAAATTTGATCAACATCAACAAAGGTCCACATCGAACTATCAAGCGCCGCTGGTGTAATGGTATCATGTAAGATTCCCATTCTTGCGACCCGGGTTCGATTCCCGGGCGGCGCATCTTTTTTCATGATCATGTTCAAAATGTGTTTTTGTTAATCTTTTTTTTCACATTTCAAGATTAACCATAAGGGGTACAAGAATGTTGGTCTCGTCATTCTTTGATGTTCTAGAACTTTTGTTTTCTCTCATGGTAATGCATTATACTTATAAAAATTATCATTTTTGAAAACCATATGACAAATGTCGACTGGACAGCTGATTAATTTTAACTTTTCGGGATTTTTTGTCCAAATTGTACACAATAAAAGAACACAGATTTGTTAAATTGTTTATCAGCTAATGTGACTCATGGTGTAATATTAATCCGATATTTGATAAGCGAATATAACGCGACGATAAGCTCGTGTCGATCGGCAGATTATATAGACATGTAAATATATATCTGTATCTCCGTAACACAATGAATGAAAGATAAACAATTATCTTTATGAATCTGATAACATTATCATATTCAAATTTAAAAGGACTAGGTATGAAAAGGGTCTTTTGTGTGCCCAAAATCCGCTATTTTTCAAAGTCTGTTATTTTAGTTTGTTAATCACTTAATTATGCAAAATGTGAAAATTTCATCAAAATTTGCATTTTTTTATCCAGTTTTTCATCTAGTTAACATAAAGCATTCTAGAACAAACTTTATATTTCTCTAAACGATGTATTCTTCGTGTCTGGTAATTCCCATAAAATATAAAATTAATTAATGCAAAGTTACCATTGTTATATAGCAAAAACATACTTTCTGTCAACAAAAATATCATTAAGTTTTTATCAGGGGCGTATTCAATATTGCAAACGCAGTTACTTAATTACTAAATACTTAATATGAAATTTAGTAGATTTAGGGGCCAAAAAAGTCATTATTATGTCTAATCCTTTACAAAAATAACTTATTACACTTCAAAACAGGAAAAACGCCATTTCCGTCATCTATTTAATTACCTTGTGTGGGTTAGCAATTTGTAGACTTCTAATACATTGGTAGCAATCACGTACGTCATTACCTTTAACCTTGAAATTGTCCAATGGCTCATTAGATGATATGTTCACACCTTTGTAGGCTACCAGGTGCAGGAAATTACGCGTAAAAATATAGATTCATAAAACTGCAGATATTCCAACTTTTTTATGTTTTTATTTCTTTTCATATGTTTCCCACTAAAATGCCATTTGTCGATTGTTTAAAATGTATTTCAAAATTGTTCACAATCTACATGAAACGCGGAATTCATAATTGTTTTGTTATTTATCAATCACATATCCGTCATCATTTTACACAAAGAATTTTAGAATAGAACGTTAGTGTATTACTTTACGGTGGAATTTTGAAATAATTAACCACTGGATACTGGGCGTATTAACGGTACAGTATATAAAACCAACGATCTGGAATGATTTGGGGTGACGAACAAACGCCGTGATTACATTAAGGGTGAATGATTATGTGTGTTCGGGGTAATATAGAACTACTTATCTAGAACTAATGGGTCGGAAATAACACTACTTTCTATCAGTTTTTAAATCACTTTTACGCTTCCACTATCTACCTCCTTACACGAAAGGAATCAACTTTCTACTTTACCGAGTTCATGTTTTATTTGCCCCTTATCAGTTTTTATCATTTTGATATCAAATATTCACTTAAAAGTTACAGATGTTTTTCACGAATTTATAAAGAAATATATTTGTTTTGAATGATATTGAATGTCAAAACCACCTCCACGGTGATAACAACGTAGTTTAAAGCAACCTGACCATGTCGACAAAGGTAGCTTAAAGCCCATCCAGGTAAAAACAATGACCAATTTATAAGCTGGGTCGATAAGGAAACGTGATACCATTGTTTGGCAAAATCTGATGTAAAGGAGCAGAAAGTTTGGGGTATACGCGATTATCCCTAAAAGGCATTGACCAATGAACGTGCGTATTTTTCATGTGACAGGCAGTTCATAAGCTCGTCGAGTTTTTGCGAAAAACTTTTTATACATATCTCAGATATCATATGATTCATTTCATTTATTCTAACCATCTTTAAAACACATGTACCAAAGGTGTTCTATGGAAAAAGTTGATGACAGCATATGAGGTGGTGATAAAAGTGTTTTGGTGAGAAGATGTGGAATATCATGTTGTTTTTCATTCTTTTTATGGGAGTTACAATTCCTTGCTGTACAGGTAAGTAAGCAGATTTTTTTTTCTACTTCCTGAATCAAGATAAAACTGCAGCTGCGTGACTTTATATCGATATCAATATTGTAATCATATTCATTGATATACCGTGAAAATGATTTTTTTACAATGTATAATGTATATGATATTGAGATTGATTCTTATAATTATCTTCGAACACTATGTAATAATTCCATACTATAAAACAGGGCCATACAAAGATATTTTAAGATCATATGTTAACATAAGATAAACGATGGTATATATAAAGATAAACGATGGTATAAACATAAACAATGGTAAATCTAACCAACTAATAGCATAGTATTATAGACGTTAACAGAAAACAGAATGATAGAGCATTACGGAAGAGTAATCGGTCTGTTACATTTATAAAAACAAATATATCGTGATTACAGAACCAAATGCGCTAGAAGTTATTATTAAATTACACAAAACGATTAATGTCATATAATGAATCGTCATCGAAATTGTATTCGAAAGAATTTACGTACCTGCCCATTTTTGAAAAGACTGATTTATGTGTATGTAAAGCAAATGCTCTGTAATATCTGGTTGAAATTGTAAATATTTCGCATATAGCCTTATCGGTAAGGGAAATATTTAAACCTAATTAGATAAAATTCTTTAACACGTTGGCACCAAATGTATGAATAATGACGACACCATTACCTGTCCGGATTATCTTAATGCTAAAATATTGCAGATAAATAAACTGGCATATGCAGTACTAAATAATCGTAGCAAGAATATTACAAACTGTGGTAAACGTATCACTGATATTTCAAGGAATTTTTTTTCATTAAATGCAATCCATTGAAAGGTGATATTTCTTATTTTTATATATATTTCTTAAGAAGACTGGAAGACTGTATGTTAAGACTTAAGATATAAAGGGAAAATATTAAGAAGTAGAAAATGAATTTCAAAGATTAATAATTCAACAAACTGACGAAGTACATGTAGATATATGGTACGTTTCAACTATGGCGTTATCGTCGAATCGACATAATGTTGGTTGTACAACATACATATTGAGACACATCGTTGTTCTGGACTACATAAATAATCATACCTGTTTCAAAATAATTGCGACATGAGTAGTGTGGTTATAAATGAAACCTTAGTTTCCCGATTTAAACCGCAAGTCCTGGAATTCGATATGACCCGAATGCGTTACTGATACCAATTGAATTCAATTTAGCATGCATTTCAAAAACAGATATGAATCAAACAGATATCTAATTTCACTTTCCTTTCCACAGCTCTGACAAAGTAATGTGTTTACACAGACGGAAGAAACTGTTTTAATTTACTTGCAACTAACCGTTTCTATTGAATAACATTGTCAACAAGACGTTTTTTCCATTCCAACCTTTTGTTTCAGAAAGCGCTTTTATTTATACACATCCTTGTTTCTGAAGTCACCTTTTTCCAATTCATTTACCATGCTCAATAAATTTTGATATTTTGATTGTATTTCATTTTTTTACTCCATTAAAATGTTATATTTAAGCGTAAAATATCCTATGAGATATTTGATTGGTCAAATCATAAAGAATAAATTACGTAATCGAAGCGTGCAACACATCTAAAACATGACATTGATGTTTTGTTTTTGCTATTTGGTTCAGCGCTGCAATGCTGTATTTTGATGTTGGGGAATTTCAAATAGATAAATAAGCTGAGCTTGCAAACCCTATCATATTAAAAGTATCAAAGTGCTTTAGAAATATAAGTAAATCACATACAGTCAAATAGTAATATCGCTGACAGGGTGAAGCTAAGTGCAAAACTCTAGCAAATCAAAAGCATTTAAAGTATTTTTCACTTGTCAAACATTATGAATTTTTCCTTCATTATTTTACTATTAAAGTTGTAATGTATCCATGTATAATGTAAGTCGTCAGTTTATCCTAGTTAATTACTCCTTAGTTAATGAAGATGTTACAGAAATTTATTGACCAATATCGTGATGTCCTCAGAAATATTTTATTACGCAATCGGATCTAAGCTCAGGGGTGTTTGGTTCACTTTTGGTTTTGATTCTTTTTTGTCGGAGGGGACACTAAATTCGACTTTATTAGCATGGTACTTATAATTGATGAAGTCCTTTTGGAGCCTATAGTTCTATTAACACTTCTGTATTTTCATATGAATCTATTGATTTTTAGGTATATTATAATTTTATATTATTTTTGTATTTTTTTTTTTTTGGCATTTTTTTATTTATTTTGGCATGTTTTTTTTATTTATTTTGTTATCGTTTGCTATTTCAACTTGCGACGGTATTCAAGATTTAAAAAATTCAAGTGACTCTATCATTGCAATATCGCAATTTTTATTCAGATTTTATCTTTATTAAAGGTTTGTGCGAGTTCCCAGTCCTTCTAAGGAATGACTGGTACAGCACGGACAAAGGCGTCCTCAATTTCACAGCGTCAAGTGTAGTGGAGTACCCTGTCTTCCTCTCCAGTAACGTCAGCAATATGACCTTCACCTGTGACGAAATCAACGTCAACAGATATATACTCAAGTCAGTAGCGCATGCGTTCTTCTCCATGTCTAGCGTCCGTTGATATTTCAAGTATACCTACTTATCGTATTCGTTAAAAAAAGTGAAAGATGGTGTATTCCAATAGATATTTAAGCGTTTTATATCCATAGAAATATAATGAATGTGAATTAACGATTTCATGTACAAATCATATCCTACTTGATAAGTTATATACTATGAAAATGTGTGTGTTATAATATTTATCTGTGTCCAAAGAAAGTAAAAATACATGTAAGTAATGCAATTAAAGATGTACTACAAAATACACCTATGAATGCTTGATTTGGAGTTTGCATGTTTGATAAGGTAAACTGGTAACAAGACATATCCATATACTACGTCTTCTGTACAATATGTTATTATATAAATAGATTCAGTGTGACCTATCATAAACGGTCATTGTTCAATCCGGACTCCTGTTTATTTCCGCTTAATTCCATGGCATCGTTTTTTAAATTTATAGTAAATAAAACTTGTATAATGCGAAAACCTGTTTATACCAACCATATATGATGCTCCTGATGACAAGCGGTTAGAAAAGTTATAAATTAAGGTATGTTTATTATTCATGATAACAGAATGCTCTAGATCATTTATACCAATGATATTGTTTCAGAGGGATCTCTACTTTCACAGTCTTTGGTAATCAGCTCCGTCCGTATCTGTGTCTGACACTAACACAGGTCTCCCAGGAGGTCTTCTATTACTATATATTAAACCGTAAGTCCTATAAGGTCAGCGTTAGGTTCATTGTGAAACAACGATACAATGATACTACCTAGAAATGGTGTATATATTTTAAGATATTTCAATATATTTACTGATGCATTCCTACGCACGAAAACGTGTTATATGAGAACATATCTATTATTAAGCACATGTATACAAAGAAATCGACATGACAAGAGGGGCATACAGTGTTATAAGGTGGCATTAAACAAGAATATAGCATTAAATGTTCCATTTATGTTCACTTTATAACATTATCATTACCTTTTTGGAAAACATGTTAAATTGTTCATCATTTGAATATTGCAAGCATTCAATAGATCTTTATAGTGTAAACATCAGCATTTGATAGACAGCTATTTAAAATGATGAAAATTTGACTTCATAGTATCTAAATATAGATAGTTACATATCAATGAAACCCTAACATAAAACCAAAGTCAATGCATTAATTGTTGAAGTGTTCAAACATATCTATCACCACTATCATTTTTGAGCTTCGAATTCAAATTCTAAGTGAGCCAGTTGCCAGGAAGTGGCCTTAGGTCGGTTGTTTTCCTCCGGGTACTTAATCTGCATCATAAACCTGACATGTCCTTAATTGAGTTTTAGGTAACCATTAACCATGTGTTTCAGATGTTTCCTATAGCACTAGTAATGCAAATATAAATAATATAATAGAAAACAGAGCAGTACATATACCATTGTTGAATCAATGCAGCACGATATGATTAACATACGCCAAAATGCAATTACGCTTGCAGCGCAATATAATATGCACTTTTATTACTTTGTCGGGAAAAGCTGAGCAGCCTTCGTCTATCTTGATTCATTTAGTTGAATTGTTTTTAAACCTTGTAGGGTAGAACTGTCAGGTTTTCGTTTTTTGGATAGAGTCGAGTCAGGTTTACCTTGAAAGACAGATATATCATTGTACATTTTACAACAGCCGAATTGATCATTTCTGGTGCATTGTGAAGAGATAAATAACACGAATTTATGAATTTTTAACAAAAATATGCATTTCGTTCAAAGTTAAAATATTCGTCCCAAGCGTATACTTAATACAAACGTCTTTTCAAAAAAAGTTTTTCCGTTCGTTAAACCTCCCTTGACATTGGTATATTATTACTTAATAACCATTCTTCGTTGACATTTTCTATAAACAAAATGCTGTTCGTTGTTCCCTATTTCTTTAACCTGGAGTAAGATAAGATATCCGCTGTCTGTGAAATAACTCACTTGTATAATGGTGTCAAGCCTGTATACATGTAAAATGACAAGTTCACATTTTAACATATTTAGTACAAATGCTTCAATCATTTTGAAGATGAAACCAATTCCAGTTCAAACAATTTATTTTGTAACATGTAAGAATGATATTCCTTTTTAATGGCAAATATTGATTTTATATTTCTTGAATGATTTATTCAGATCTTGAGAGTTTAGCTTCAATCATTTCTAGATGAAAACAATTCCAGTTCAAACATTTGACTCGTTTTTTTTTTTTTTTTTTTTTTTTTTTTTTTTTTTTTTTAATATTTAAGAATGAAATTCTGTTTTGAATAACCAATATTTAATCTATTTTTTTCTTAAATGATTTATTCAGGTCTTGAGAGTTCAGCTTCAATCATTTCTAAGATAAAATAATTCTAGTTCAAACATTTGACTCGGGTTTTTTTTTTGTTTTTTTGTTTTTTGTTTTTGTAATATTTAAGAATGAAATTCTGTTTTGAATAACCAATATTTGATCTAATTTCTTAAATGATTTATTCAGGTCTTGAGAGTTCTAGTTCAAACATTTTGACTCGTTTCTTTTGTAACATGTAAGAATGATACTCTTTTTGATAACAATTATTTAATTTAATTCTTTAACGATTTATGAAGGTCTTGAGAGTTCAATCAACGACCGTATATTTGTTCGTGATGACAACTTCACAATGACTGCTGACGATATATGTAACAGGGAAACGCCTTATGAGGCTGGGACATTCATAATGCTGGTTCGTGAAGGTAAATGTAGGATACAACATTTAAAATAAAGCGACAATTATATAAGTTGCTACATATTTATTTATATTCAGTCAAACCTCACAACCTCGATTTCAAACTTGACTTTGATTAATCAAAGTGTTCGAGTTAATGAAATGCACTTTAAAATACAATGTGAAATAAGTCGAAACATTCAAAATGTTCTAATTCAATTGATACTTCGTGTTTCGTGAGATCGAATAAGTGAGTGAGGTCCATCTGTATACGGTATATTTTAAGAAATGCATACTAAGTTATTTGTTTATTTACAGCAAAAGAATTCGTGTCACTTTAAAAGTCTATTTATTTCAAACCAAGGAACCATCACCAAGGCAGTGGATCTCATTTAACTTGAAACTGATCCTGCTGACATACTATGTAGCGGCTATTTTCGCTTGTCTCACATTTCGTGATTATAATTTCCAATGATACTTTGGTCTTGAGCAATAGTTTCATAATCGTAGCAATATATATATACGTGAGGATTTTTATTAAACATACTGAGATAAAAGCGATATAAAGCTAATATATTGATATTCCGAAATAAAAGGCCAGGTAAAATCAAAAATCATTTCTATGAAATATCTAGATTTTTATAAAGAAAAGAAGCTTGCAAATAGTTAGTTAACGAAACCACATAAACGTTTATCTCCCAGGAGCTGATCCAAGTTCGATTTCTCGGACATGTCCGGATCCGATCTTACGACAGCACCAGAACGTGTCCATTGTGTCAAGCGATGGTTCATCTCGATGTGACGATGTCCAGTTAGATGTGTGTAGCAACACCAGTATATTAAATATAACGTACCAGGCATGCGCACCAGCACTGATCTACTCTGGTAAGTGTAAAAATGTTATTTTGTTTATGTGAAAACAATATTAATAATGGAATTTTCGAGGAGTTTGTTTTCAATACTTTCAGCTTTAGTATATTTTCGTGAGGACACAAAGAGTTCGTACACAAAAACAAATATCGATGCAGGTAATTTGAGAAAATATTTCATTAACCGTGAAGTTATAGATATTAAAATTCCATTAAAATTATGTATTTTATTGTAAAAAGATTTTCCGTATTCGTCTATGCACATGCATAAGGTAGTTATGCTTGTGATACGATATACTTGGACAACATTCATAGCTATACAAATAAATTATTTGCTTTAAATGAATCTGCATCGTGCCTAAGGCATGGAAACTTAATTCTCCGTAATAAATCTGGGAAGCAATTGTATCTTTACCTCTGCTTTTTAATTCCATCGTAAATTTAAATTTTAAGAAACCTCAAACTGAAAAGTATATACATTTTTGTACTCTTCACGCATTTTCTTCCCTTCTCTTTAAATGAGCAGTTATATGAAATAATAGCCATGACAACGCCGCTACGATACACCGCGATTTAGTTCTCGGTAATTACACATTTTCATTTTTCCTGGTGTAATGAAACGTAGTGAATTTCCAAAACAAAATTCTCTCCAACATAGTAAAGAAAATGATTCATCAACAAAATTCAGCCAGCTTAAATACATTACATCGAAGACACAATTCTCTTTGCTTTGAATAATAGCTATAAACCTAACCATTAAATGCATCATTTACGGCTTACATATATTTTCCATATCTTCTTTCTGCCTATCAAACGTTAATCCATTATGCGTATTACAGAGTTGTCTGCCTTTACGGTAGGTTTCTTCATCACCTTGTGAGCACAATTTACGTCGATTTCCGTGAAAAAATGACGTGACGCTCAAAACACATGACATAACAATTGATACTACCTACAGATAAGTATAAGGCTGTGATATGCAAATACAGAATAGTCCCACTTAGATTTCATTTTTGTGGGGACGCCTTTCTACACTTAGTACTTCATATCTGTCGAGGTTTGAACAAAGATGCGGGTGCCTAGCTGCAGCAAACCGCAACACAACACAATGTCCCGGTCATCCCGGTCATCCCGGTCCATTATAAACTTAGAACATGGACTTATACGCATGAACAAGAATAACTCTAATGATTTTCTTATCAGATGTCTCTGATATTCCAACAGTTATAATACTATATTACTGTCTTTACTTTACTCTGTTGGAAAATATTATCATACATTCAGAATCAGAGAAAAGTGCAAATTCGGTCGATTTATTAAACATTTTAGTGTCGGCGTATACGAGGAGATTTTCCGTTAGAACAATGAATAATTGAACAATAGGAATGTTGATATCGTGCAACTTATGGTGTAATGCTTTCATTTGAATGGCTAGCTGGTGGAGAATTCGTCTGCCTGTTTGATCTGACAGAAAATGGCGTGACCTACATTGCTCTGTGGAATACAGATGTTTCGCTTACAGATGGCCAAACGTACAGAACATCATGCTACGTAGGTTTTTGTTGTAACTTTCGATATTTAATATTACGTCAATCATATTTGTTTAGATATGATTTAATGGGTGATTTTGGTGCTTTTATTACAATTATAAGCTTCAATTCACGAAATAACTCATACAACACGATTCCGAAAACCGTGTGTTTGTTTTATATCGTTTTACAGTAAACATTTGTCATTCGATTGCGAATTTCCCTTGTGAATTGTTTTATGAAACATTTTCCCTTAAAAATGTATTTCTATTTCACATGCTGAACAAAATTGACCAATATAAATACTAAGGTATCTAAGTTTCTATCTCATGGTTAAAAGTTTTATGGTATAAATGTGCGAAAATGTTTTAGACGAGCATATAAAATTATGCTATACTAGTAATGCATGGGACAGAGAAATAACACATATAAGGAAACTATCACATGCTAATACTAAAGCCATTTATGCATCCTCAATCTTGTCGCATAAACAACAAAAAATAGTTTTGTGTGAAATGGCCACCGGGTGGTGACATTTAATATTACACAAAATATATAGACAAACAAATAAAAAGTCATACTGACTAAGGCATAGCATTATACATATCAAACAAAGGAGACGCTTTGTAAAATAAAGAAAAGCATGAGTGGGGGAAAAGCATGATAGGGGTTTACCAATGTATTATGTTTGAGTTTTACATCTTTTATATGACCTTTAGGCTATTGAAGAAGCAAATGGCGTCACCTTTGGAACCGAGGTCCCCGACAGGTGTCACTACAATCAGACAAGTCAATATAGTCCGCCAGGGGGCGTTTATATCACCATGCAGAATGTTACAGGTACATAAGGATTTTATCAATAAACAAACAAGACATATTTTTGTGTTGTGAGCGTTATCGCGAAGGAATGATTTAAGCTACCCGGGAAATATTTACAGCGTGGCTGTTCAATGTGTATACATGTTCATTGAGCATTCCGTGTAATATCTGAATGATAACTCCATAAAGTGGCCCACAACTTCAAGATAAAATATCCAGTCCTTATTGAAGTTGAAATATCAAAGTTTTCTATAGTTCTATTCATGTTGATAAATTAGATGGGAAAACTTCAATTTAATTACTAGCAGTTCTTGGTCATATT
This sequence comes from Argopecten irradians, assembly GCF_041381155.1. Classification (NCBI taxonomy): domain Eukaryota; kingdom Metazoa; phylum Mollusca; class Bivalvia; order Pectinida; family Pectinidae; genus Argopecten; species Argopecten irradians. Next base: position 45,636,650 of record NC_091140.1, read on the forward strand.
ATTTTGTCAGATAATTCCGAATAAAAACAGAATTACATAGAATGCCTGAATATAACACAAGGCTGTCTGTGGAAAACAAACCTGTTGTGACAAAGCATAACTCAATATAATAATAAAGCATTAGATAAAATCCTGAACTTCGTGAATCCTTTTCACTGGAGTTATCAGCAGTATTATCAGTTTCAATTTATATATTAAATAAACAGTTTAACTATAATTTTACTATATCAAGTCAACAAACTTAAATTTGAAGGTAAAAATGACTCCAATTCCATGTGTAACATTAAAAGGCAAATAGTGTCGACAAAACGAGAAATACAAATTAAAGCTAGAGCTGACAATGCAAGTTAAAAAGTGTTAATTAGATTTTAAAAAATGAGTAAACTACAAAGCACCTTTGTTTCGATTTACTGCCACACATTACTCGATACATTGCATTTATACAAACCGACACACTAAACGGACACTTGGTAGATAGATATATTGGCAATAATCAATCAGCCACCTGTCAGACAAGCTGTATTTACCCAAACAAGATATGCCGTGTTCAAATCTATTCAAATCGTTAATAAATTCAGACTGGATCTGGTTAAGTCATTCAAACTTTCATTCCCCTACCATGCATGGCTACAAACATTTACCGAAGACTACATACCGATACAATCGCTCTTTGTATAATGGGTTTTACTGTTGAACCAACACTGGTGATTAGTTTGTAGTCGTTTGGCTTGGTACATGTATTTTAGGGGCATATGGAGATATTTCCTATGTAAATGAGTACGTGAACTGTCAGATAAGGAGTCGAGGGGATAGTTAAAGCCCTCATCGTGGCTCCTTGGGAGTTGTTTAGCGATAAAACGTGTAGTTCTACGTAATTTCTCAACGTGCCTACAAACTATGTAACTGAAATCACTGTCTGTTTTGTTTTTCAGAAATCTGTGGTGAGTATTATTCATTTTTTATCGTTTTCACGAGATTTTGAATTGTTTAAGAAATCTATATTATGATACAGTTTCAATTCTAAGAGTTACATACATGTATAGGTAATAAAAGTTATGTGTATAAATTCTTGTCTAATTTAAGGCATGAAAGCTATAATTCGAATGAAGTTAAATGACTAATTCACCTAAAGTCGACACATAATCTTGATTATTTTAACAATATGTGATTTATTTGTTTTTGATAAGTTAGACGTAGTGTCATATGAATATATGGTATACAGTAAATATTCAAGATGTAAATACATTTGAATTGATAACTTTTCCTAATTAAATTAAAGAAAATTTTATTGAATCGTGATACACACAGTGTATAATTAAGTACATAGCAGAAACCAGCTATGTACATTGTAGAATGAATTCATTAAATAAAAAACCACAACTAAGTAGACATTTTATACCTTTTATAACCCCGTATAATATCATTGATGCTGAAAGTATGTAAATCCTCAGGGACAAATACAAATGTAGGTTCATCACTACGTTGTCGTAATTAGCGTTCGTTGAACAAAAGTCAGGAATTTATACTTTATACACATTAAAATGTATCCCTTCAATGAACACAATTTGCAAGTTAACATACAATGGCTTTTTATAAACTTCAGTTTCATAAAACTCATGAGTGTATGTTTTAAATTCTTTCGTGTTTCGAATGTAGGTTAAATACTAATCAAACTATTTTGATAGCTTTCGTTTATATTCTGTACACACTACAGCTATATATCGTTTTATCGTTATATATTCCCATACACATGGAATGTACCGATAGTCTCAGACAATAGCTGTACGTTACATAGAAATAAACACCTCATTGACATGTCGTGGTGATAAGCAATAGGTGTATTCGTACTTACAATGGGGTATATAATTATGTATTGTTAAAATTCGATATGGTTGAACACCAGAATGTACAAGTCAATCTTTAACAACTTTTGGATATCACCCAAAGACTATACCATGACATTCTGAAAACAACGAACCATAAAAAGTTCTTTAAGGTGTTCATTAGAAAAGAACAGTCAGCTTACTGATGTGCTCAAAATTAAATTGTTATTTATTGACGATAGCTTGTTATCCAAGTATTTCATTTTTTTATAAAAAAAATATATTGAAATGAACTTTTTAAAATGAACAGTTTAAGGAGGAAAATATTATGATACAATATCAAACATGTTTATATGTTTACAAAGCTTGAAAGTATACATCTATTTCTAAAATGTTTGAATGAAACTAAAGCAAAGAGGAATAACTCAGGAGTGTCCAAGAGGTAATCAGCTATAGATTTTCTTTTATAACATATGGTTGTGAAACAATTTTTGTTTAATATATGGTAGTCAAACTATTTTTGTATAATATATGGAAGTGAAACTATTTTTGTATAATATATGGTAGTGAAACTATTTTTTTATAATATATGGTAGTCTAACTATTTTTGTATAAATATGGTAGTCAAACTATTTTTGTATAATATATGGTAGTGAAACTATTTTTTGTATAATATATGGTAGTGAAACTATTTTTCTATAATATATGGTAGTCTAACTACTTTTGTATAAATATGGTAGTCAATCTATTTTTGTATAATATATGGTAGTCAAAATATTTTTGTATAATATATGGTAGTGAAACTATTTTTGTATAATATATGGTAGTTAAACTATTTTTGTATAATATATGGTAGTCAAAATATTTTTGTATAATATATGGTAGTCTAACTATTTTTGTATAAATATGGTAGTCAAACTATTTTTGTATAATATATGGTAGTCAAAATATTTTCGTATAATATCTGGTAGTCTAACTATTTTTGTATAAATATGGTAGTCAAACTATTTTTGTATAATATATGGTAGTCAAAATATTTTTGTATAATATATGGTAGTGAAACTATTTTTGTATAATATATGGTAGTTAAACTATTTTTGTATAATATATGGTAGTGAAACTATTTTTCTATAATATATGGTAGTCTAACTATTTTTGTATAAATATGGTAGTCAAACTATTTTTGTATAATATATGGTAGTCAAACTATTTTTGTATAATATATGGTAGTGAAACTATTTTTCTATAATATATGGTAGTGAAACTATTTTTGTATAATATATGGTAGTGAAACTATTTTTGTATAATATATGGTAGTCAAAATATTTTTGTATAATATATGGTAGTCTAACTATTTTTGTATAAATATGGTAGTCAAACTATTTTTGTATAATATATGGTAGTCAAAATATTTTGTATAATATATGGTAGTGAAACTATTTTTGTATAATATATGGTAGTTAAACTACAACATGTGTATTGTTCTAGTATAGGTATTGTGAGCGGTAAAGTGGTAACATGATACCGACCGTGTATCTAGCATACAATAAGTATAGTAAACTGAAGTTATTTTACTGTGTTCATTGCTTAATGAAAGTAAGCATACATGGGACATAATACATGGAAATTCATTCCTTTCATATTGTATAGAGGATACTTGATTCTAAAGATGACATGAAAGATACAAAAGATAATAAATTAAAGCACGTGTGTTTTTATTGTTTCGTGATTATCTAGGTGTAACACTACCGAAAATTTATATTTGATGAAATTTTCGTCCTAACCCTAAGGTTTATAGAGTATACCTAAACATTCTTGAGACTTTTTAGACTTGGAATAATCATCCTCGATAATCCAGGGGTTATTATATACAGATATTAACTTTTTTGTAGATTAATACGAGGAATTATTAAAACTGTGAAAGGTGATATCCCCCGAGGCCGAAGACCAAGGAAAATATCACCTTTCAAAGGTTTAACAATTCCTCGTAATAATCTACAAACGGTCAATAATTGTTTTGTTATATGAAATGAAAGAAGAAAGAACAGCACAAAAACTTAACAAAAAAAATCAAGATAATCTACATCCACGTAACTCTCCATTTTTTGTACTTCCTTACAATTACTATTATCAATACATCCCTGGACTATGACATAACAAAACTGAAGGCTATGTGCGCGACATCAGATGAGACAAGTCGTTTGGTCACATGATATGCATCAACATTTTTGAATCACATAACGGTACACTTCATCGCTCTGTAATCATCAAAGGAAGTATATATAGGCCTATATTGGTAAGGGTTTATTTCTCCTGGATTGCTTTCAGTTTTTGTGATAAAATGCAGGAGTGGGTATAACAGCAGTGATAGTAACCCCTGAGTGTTTCGATGATGTAGAATAATGTGCAAACATATATCTTATATGATGATCCTTGCTTTTCATTACAGTACCAACAGACACAAAAGAAACTGGTACCTCCGAGGAAAGTGTCGCCTTCGCAAGTATCGTCGGTGGCGTGGCAGGGGGCGTAGTCTTTCTGATCGCCATAATCATATGTCTTGTTGGGTGTCTGTGCTGTAAAAAAACAAAAGCTACAGTCATTGTAGTAAAAGAAGTTACAAAAGTAGATCACAAGTCGAAAGATGCAGGTAAGTATGTATAGTAAATGGATTCACACATGAATTGAAATGGATTGACCATAATCTATGACGTGAAAAATTCGTGGATTCTTTTTTTTCGTGGTTTGCATTTTCATATTATACGGTAGTTAAAAGTGTTCATGGTTCATCTTGTAAAAATAATTCAACTACTATATCAAAAAGGGTGTCATTGTTTTTGTTAATCAACTTATTTCTATGCCGACTTCATTTTGCGTTTACAGTTAATTAAGAAATAGATGTTTATTGTGTTTAGGTTATGAAGGTATAATGATAATGGAGCACGTGTAAATTATGTGACCCCGGCGAGGCCGGGTTACATAAAATTTACACGGGCTGCATTATAATTATACCCTCATAACCTCAACACAATAAACATCTATTCCTTATATTTACAGTTTTTCAAGTAAATGAATATTATTTATTCCCGCGTCGGTTGCATGGTTTTTTTATCAAAATACTCATATTTTTTTCTCTCTCGTCATGACCCCACGTTGCTACGCCATCGACTATTCACGTAACAATAGAATCACCGCGCGTGTTGTGCTAACATTATACACTGATAATGATAATACTAGAAAGCATGGTTATTGAGTCCATGTCAGTGCAAACTGTAAAAATAATGCTTTATCGTACCTTCACCCTACACTTTTTAGTGGCGAATGATTTTTTAATCTACCCGAAATTTAAGTCGCACTCATAAATATGTTTATAGCAATAACTGACAATGATAAAGATATTTACCTTGGTGGTTTCTTCTATTTGTAGACGTGATCGTCGATATAGATAAAGATGATGAAGACCGCATTTTTGAAAGGGACTTGACTGCCATATCATCCGCACAAATGAGTGGATATTCCCCGTATCTCCAACGGTCGTCTGCCAAGAGCGACAAGACGTCACCAAAATTCCGAAAGCCGACTTTCGGAAGTCCTCTATACAGGGACACTGGACGAATAGATGATATTAGACCAAGACGGCCCAGCAAACAAAATGGTCGCCTAGTGAAAAACAGTCTACATGGCATGGAAGATGAGACAAATATAACATTTCCTGTTGAGCAAACGTCACTTCCGGATATTCGAAAGGAGGTTTATTATCAGCAGAGCGTTTACGGAGGCCCGGATGACGGGTTTGTGTTTCAAGACCTTGCAGTTGGTGCAACTGATAGCTACAAACTTTTAGTAAAGAACATGAAACGAGGGGAGAAAAATTTGATTGCCGAAAGTCCACCTGGGAAAGGAGAAATTACACAGGTGCGTTCAAGTCCGAGCGAAAGACAAAGTGTTCGAACCAAAAGCAATAGTCCTCATAGAAAGCAACGCTTGCAGGATTCAGAAAATAATGCGCGTAATCGCGATTCTCATTATACTGAAAATAGAAAAGGACACGATCGTTTCATTTGGACTAATGAGGACGATGAACAAGAATTCCAGGATCCAGATTTCGCAGGATTGGAGGGCCGATATGGCGGACATCCCACCGGACCACAAGTGTATGATACAGTACATGTGGACGGCAACACACGACCACCAAGACGTAAGGGCAACGTTCACAGAACAAGTTCATTTGGAAGCAGTTCAAGTAAAACCATACACAGTCAACAGAATATCCGTGACAATAGTGAAAAAGGTTCCGCTGTCAATATTCAAACACAGACAGCCAGAAGCTCTTTGGGGTATCGTTCGAGTGAACAGAAAAATGAAAAAGACCAAAGTATTGTGTCTCGTGAAAAACGTCTTGTTGATATTAGCACCAATACAGATAATACCAAAGAACGTGTTATTGTGCCTAATACAGTGAAAAAGGGAGTTTCTATTGGTATTCAAACAGAACTGGAAAATAAATTTGCATCAAGTGTTCCAAGGGAGAATTCGCCGATGCCCATAAATGACAGTAGACATAGAAAGCTGGACCCGTGGACGCATCCTTTGTTGAACTATGAGTATTACGGAAGCACCGAAGTGAAAAAATCTTCCTCCGTTCCAACTGTGATATCAGGCTATGAAATGGCCAAGTTTAACCCTCCTAATATTGAGTCCAGCAAACACCACGACCGCATGGTCAAACGCTTGGGCTTGACCAGTAACGATATGGTATGGTGTATCGAACCAAGTGCGAAAGGTCCAAAGAGGAGTGCGACTTATAATTTAGGCTCCATCATGAACAGGCACAATGCACACCGATTAGGTCGAGGGAAATCTCGTACGAGAATTGTAACGCCATGGAAATGAGACTTCAGATATTTAAGTTAACACTGTAATAATAACATTGTAAACGACACCATCGAGTGGTGATTTAAATCATTTTCCATGTCTATAGCAATTTTTGTGACTATTTATTTTCTTGATTTACATTCTTAATCAGAACCGATGGTTGATGATAACGTTACTGTCACTATGATAATAACTTTCCTATTAGCGTTTTTTATTGTTTGTGAAAAACAACGCACGAAAATTGTTAAAACATTAATAAAACTTGGTTTACAATACGGGTATACCGCTTGCTTTCATACAAAAAAATATCCCATCGATGGTATCATAGGCTATATATTTACATTTTAACAGACACCCTTGTTTTTGTAACCCATTTTGGTAAGAACGATCCACGCTGTGATTATAAATGCGATTGTACATTAAATCATTTTATTTTTTAATTTGCCTGTTAAGACCTAAAACTACTAAGAAGAGGATATGGTCGAACATTTTAACCTTAACCTTAACACGGTCTAATGACTCACGGAAAAGTACAGTAGAATCAGGTGCTTCAGATTTGTAAGCCTTCTTATTCAGCCATCACGTTAAAACGACAGTGATCAATTTTCGCGGTGTCTTATAGCTCGCAAAATACACAAAATTTAATCACACAAGAAAATACGTTATATTCATAAACATCTCACAAACAGTTCATGATTTTCCATCTCTCCAAGAGTGCATTTCGGTCCCGTCATGATCATTTCGTTGAACGAGGGACCGCAATGAACTCCTGATAGATTCATGAATGCGTTGCATAACCACGTTTTCCTTTGATAGAATTTGTAGTCAACATTTTGCCCTGACGGAATTAAAATATCAATGTACCCGTGATAACTATTTTGAAATCATGTAGTACTGACAGAAACATGTATATACAGGGTGTTTCATAATTTATGTAACACGTTCAAAATGTGAAAGCGTTTGACATACAAGAGCAACGAAAAGTTATTTAATTGTATATGAAGGCATGCAATCAAAAGTTTTGTTATATGAATAACATAACTGAATAATTATTCTGTTAAAACGTATTGACGTCATAATGGCATCACCATTTTCAGAACGTTGACACGTTAAGAGGACATTATACAGGAAATAAATGTTCCATAGTTTGTAAGACATGGTGATTTTGGTTCTCTAATGCCCTATTTCTCAACAAATCAAATCATTTCTATGTGAGTATTACCAGAATATAGAAAGCAATCACCAACCCCACAAAATATTGTCAAATTTATTAATTAGGCATTAGAAAATAAGAATAAATTTTCGATACCGGTGTTCTTAAGTTGCTCAAATGTCAGGGACAGCGTCGTTTTAGCCGCATTTGCAAAGATATGTCTTTAAAAGAACAGCCTTGCTAAGATTACATATTTTATTTTGTTAAGCTGTGTACTGCAGAAAACCAACTTTTTGCAAATGAAATTTTGGTGTTTTTCTTTCTGTATTATACAAATGATTAAACTTTGAAAGTGTATCATAATTTATTGGACACCATGTGTAAAAATTCCATCACGTCTATGGATTCGTCTGATCTACTTCCCACTTCCGAGGCAAAACATTGTTTGAAACATTATTTAAGAAAATTAACAAAAATGACTTGTCGCTTTAGCTAACACTCTTCAAAATAAAGCCTTTTTGTGGCCTAGCTTGTTCTTGCAACCAACATTTAAAAAATGTCGGAATGCAACTAGGTAACACATATTTTGTTAAGTTTTCGGCACTGACGAGAAACTGTTATATTTTAGAAAATCATTAAGTGATATCCACAGATATAGTTAAACAAGAAAAAATACTGTGTGTGATGCTATGATTATGTGTATTAGCAGGATAATATCGCTATCACAAACGATGCATTAGTACATCAAAGATGTGATAATTTTCGAAAATAACACCATTCATCGTAAGGAATACCAAAATTAAAATACAAAACATAAAACGGAGTTTTCTAACATTTACAGATGTACATGTAGCAACATGCATTCACCAAAATGCATGGCCATCCAATGAACATAGAATCAACATGCAATCAACAGAAAGCATGGCCGTCTCAGGAATATTGAAGCAACATGCATTCACCAGAAAGCATGGCCGTCTCAGGAATATTGAAGCAACATGCATTCACCAGAAAGCATGGCCGTCTTAGGAATATTGAAGCAACATGCATTCACCAGAAAGCATGGCCGTCTCAGGAATATTGAAGCAACATGCATTCACCAGAAAGCATGGCCGTCTCAGGAATATTGAAGCAACATGCATTCACCAGAAAGCATGGCCGTCTTAGGAATATTGAAGCAACATGCATTCACTAGAAAGCATGACCGTCTTAGGAATATTGAAGCAACATGCATTCACCAGAAAGCATAGCCGTCTTAGGAATATTGAAGCAACATGCATTCACCAGAAAGCATGGCCGTCTTAGGAATATTGAAGCAACATGTATTCACTAGAAAGCATGACCGTCTCAGGAATATTGAAGCAACATGCATTCACCAGAAAGAATGGCCGTCTCAGGAATATTGAAGCAACATGCATTCACCAGAAAGCATAGCCGTCTTAGGAATATTGAAGCAACATGCATTCACCAGAAAGCATGGCCGTCTTAGGAATATTGAAGCAACATGCATTCACTAGAAAGCATGACCGTCTCAGGAATATTGAAGCAACATGCATTCACCAGAAAGAATGGCCGTCTCAGGAATATTGAAGCAACATGCATTCACTAGAAAGCATGACCGTCTCAGGAATATTGAAGCAACATGCATTCACCAGAAAGCATGGCCGTCTCAGGAATATTGAAGCAACATGCATTCACCAGAAAGCATGGCCGTCTTATGAATATTGAAGCAACATGCATTCCCTAGAAAGCATGACTGTCCTAGGAACATAGAAGCAACATGCATTCCCCAGAAAGCATCGCAATTTCAGGAATATTGAAGCAACATGCATTCCCCAGAAAGCATGGCAATTTTAGGGACATAGAAGCAACATGCATTCCCCAGAAAGCATGGCAATTTCAGGAATATTGAAGCAACATGCATTCCCTAGAAAGCATGGCTGTCCTAGGAACATAGAAGCAACATGTATTCACCAGAAAGCATGGCAATTTCAGGAATACCAGAAAGCATGGCAATTTCAGGAATATTGAAGCAACATGCATTCACCAGAAAACATGACCGTCTCAGGAATACTGAAGCAACACGCATTCACTAAAAAGCATGACTGTAACAGGAATATTGAAGCAACATGAATTCACCAGAAAGCATGACCGTCCTAAGAACATAGAAGCAACACGCTTACACCAGAAAGCATGGCCGTCCTAAGAACATAGAAGCAACATTGAATTTATCAGAAAGCATGACCGTCTCAGGAACACAGAAGCAATATGAATTCACCAGAAAGCATGACCGTCCTAAGAATATAGAAGCAACATGAATTCACCAGAAAGCATGACCGTCCTAAGAACATAGAAGCAACACGCTTTCACTAGAAAGCATGACCGTCCTAAGAACATAGAAGCAACACGCTTACACCAGAAAGCATGGCCGTCCTAAGAACATAGAAGCAACATGAATTCACCAAAAAGTATGACCGTCTCAGGAACATAGAAGCAACATGAATTCACCAGAAAGCATGACCGTCCTAGGAACATAGAAGCAACATGAATTCACCAGAAAGCATGACCGTCCTAAGAACATAGAAGCAACATGAATTCACCAGAAAGAATGACCGTCCTAAGAACATAGAAGCAACACGCTTTGCAACACGCTTTCACCAGAAAGCATGACCGTCCTAGAACATAGAAACAACACGCTTTCACCAGAAAGCATGGCCGTCCTAGGAACAAAGAAGCAACATGCTTTCACCAGAAAGCATGACCGTCTCAGAAACATAGAAGCAACACGCTTTCACCAGAAAGCATGGCCGTCCTAAGAACATAGAAGCAACACGCTTTCACCAGAAAGCATGGCCGTCCTAGGAACATAGAAGAAACATGCAATCAACAGAAGGCATGGCCGACCTAGGAACATAGAAGCAACATGCATTCACTAGAAAGCATGACCGTCTCAGGAATATTGAAGCAACATGCATTCACCAGAAAGCATAGCCGTCTTAGGAATATTGAAGCAACATGCATTCACCAGAAAGCATGGCCGTCTTAGGAATATTGAAGCAACATGCATTCACTAGAAAGCATGACCGTCTCAGGAATATTGAAGCAACATGCATTCACCAGAAAGAATGGCCGTCTCAGGAATATTGAAGCAACATGCATTCACTAGAAAGCATGACCGTCTCAGGAATATTGAAGCAACATGCATTCACCAGAAAGCATGGCCGTCTCAGGAATATTGAAGCAACATGCATTCACCAGAAAGCATGGCCGTCTTATGAATATTGAAGCAACATGCATTCCCTAGAAAGCATGACTGTCCTAGGAACATAGAAGCAACATGCATTCCCCAGAAAGCATCGCAATTTCAGGAATATTGAAGCAACATGCATTCCCCAGAAAGCATGGCAATTTTAGGAACATAGAAGCAACATGCATTCCCCAGAAAGCATGGCAATTTCAGGAATATTGAAGCAACATGCATTCCCTAGAAAGCATGGCTGTCCTAGGAACATAGAAGCAACATGTATTCACCAGAAAGCATGGCAATTTCAGGAATATTGAAGCAACATGCATTCACCAGAAAACATGACCGTCTCAGGAATACTGAAGCAACACGCATTCACTAAAAAGCATGACTGTAACAGGAATATTGAAGCAACATGAATTCACCAGAAAGCATGACCGTCCTAAGAACATAGAAGCAACACGCTTACACCAGAAAGCATGGCCGTCCTAAGAACATAGAAGCAACATTGAATTTATCAGAAAGCATGACCGTCTCAGGAACACAGAAGCAATATGAATTCACCAGAAAAGCATGACCGTCCTAAGAACATAGAAGCAACATGAATTCACCAGAAAGCATGACCGTCCTAAGAACATAGAAGCAACATGAATTCACCAGAAAGCATGACCGTCCTAAGAACATAGAAGCAACACGCTTTCACCAGAAAGCATGACCGTCCTAAGAACATAGAAGCAACACGCTTTCACCAGAAAGCATGGCCGTCCTAAGAACATAGAAGCAACATGAATTCACCAAAAAGTATGACCGTCTCAGGAACATAGAAGCAACATGAATTCACCAGAAAGCATGACCGTCCTAGGAACATAGAAGCAACATGAATTCACCAGAAAGCATGACCGTCCTAAGAACATAGAAGCAACATGAATTCACCAGAAAGAATGACCGTCCTAAGAACATAGAAGCAACACGCTTTGCAACACGCTTTCACCAGAAAGCATGACCGTCCTAGAACATAGAAACAACACGCTTTCACCAGAAAGCATGGCCGTCCTAGGAACAAAGAAGCAACATGCTTTCACCATGGGAGAAGCATTCAGATGACCGTCCTAAGAACATAGAAGCAACACGCTTTCACCAGAAAGCATGGCCGTCCTAGGAACATAGAAGCAACATGCTTTCACCAGAAAGCATGACCGTCCTAGGAACATAGAAGCAACACGCTTTCACCAGAAAGCATGACCGTCCTAAGAACATAGAAGCAACACGCTTTCACCAGAAAGCATGACCGTCTTAGGAACATAGAAGCAACATGAATTCACCAGAAAGCATGACCGTCCTAGGAACATAGAAGAAACATGAATTCACCAGAAAGCATGACCGTCCTAGGAACATAGAAGCAACATGAATTCACCAGAAAGCATGACCGTCCTAAGAACATAGAAGCAGCATGCTTTCACCAGAAAGCATGGCCGTCCTAGGAATATAGAAGCAACATGAATTCACCAGAAAGCATGGCCGTCCTAGGAACATAGAAGCAACATGAATTCACCAGAAAGCATGACCGTCCTAGGAACATAGAAGCAACATGAATTCACCAGAAAGCATGACCGTCCTAGGAACATAGAAGCAACATGAATTCACCAGAAAGCATGACCGTCCTAGGAACATAGAAGCAACATGAATTCACCAGAAAGCATGACCGTCCTAGGAACATAGAAGCAACATGAATTCACCAGAAAGCATGACCGTCCTAGGAACATAGAAGCAACATGAATTCACCAGAAAGCATGACCGTCCTAGGAACATAGAAGCAACATGAATTCACCAGAAAGCATGGCCGTCCTAGGAACATAGAAGCAACATGAATTCACCAGAAAGCATGACCGTCCTAAGAACATAGAAGCAACACGCTTTCACCAGAAAGCATGACCGTCCTAGGAACATAGAAGCAACATGCTTTCACCAGAAAGCATGACCGTCCTAGAAATAGAAGCAACATGCTTTAGAAAGCACCAGAAATAGAAGAACATGCAAGTTCACCAGAAAGCATGCCGTCCTAGGAACATAGAAGCAACATGCTTTCACCAGAAAGCATGACCGTCCTAAGAACATAGAAGCAACACGCTTTCACCAGAAAGCATGACCGTCCTAAGAACATAGAAGCAACATGCTTTCACCAGAAAGCATGACCGTCCTAGGAACATAGAAGCAACACGCTTTCACCAGAAAGCATGACCGTCCTAAGAACATAGAAGCAACATGAATTCACCAGAAAGCATGACCGTCCTAAGAACATAGAAGCAACACGCTTTCACCAGAAAGCATGACCGTCCTAGGAACATAGAAGCAACACGCTTTCACCAGAAAGCATGACCGTCCTAAGAACATAGAAGCAACATGAATTCACCAGAAAGCATGGCCGTCCTAGGAACATAGAAGCAACATGAATTCACCAGAAAGCATGGCCGTCCTAGGAACATAGAAGCAACATGAATTCACCAGAAAGCATGACCGTCCTAGGAACATAGAAGCAACACGCTTTCACCAGAAAGCATGACCGTCCTAAGAACATAGAAGCAACATGAATTCACCAGAAAGCATGACCGTCCTAGGAACATAGAAGCAACACGCTTTCACCAGAAAGCATGACCGTCCTAGGAACATAGAAGCAACATGAATTCACCAGAAAGCATGACCGTCCTAAGAACATAGAAGCAACACGCTTTCACCAGAAAGCATGACCGTCCTAAGAACATAGAAGCAACACGCTTTCACCAGAAAGCATGACCGTCCTAAGAACATAAAGCTTCACAGCAAGCATGACTCCAGAAATAGACAACAGTTCACCAGAAAGCATGGCCGTCCTAGGAACATACAAAGCAGCGCTAGAACATAAAGCAACAGCTCACCAGAAAGCATGGCCGTCCTAGGAACATAGAAGCAACATGAATTCACCAGAAAGCATGGCCGTCCTAAAAACATAGAAGCAACACGCTTTCACCAGAAAGCATGACCGTCTCAGGAACATAGAAGCAACACGCTTTAACCAGAAAGCATGACCGTCCTAGAACATAGAGAACACAAAAGCAACACGCTTTCACCAGAAAGCATGGCCGTCCTAAGAACATAGAAGCAACATGAATTCTCCAGAAAGCATGGCCGTCCTAAGAACATAGAAGCAACACGCTTTCACCAGAAAGCATGACTGCCCTAAGAACATAGAAGCAACACGCTTTCACCAGAAAGCATGACCGTCTCAGGAACATAGAAGCAACACGCTTTAACCAGAAAGCATGACCATCCTAGGAACATAAAAGCAACACGCTTTCACCAGAAAGCATGGCCGTCCTAAGAACATAGAAGCAACATGAATTCTCCAGAAAGCATGGCCGTCCTAAGAACATAGAAGCAACACGCTTTCACCAGAAAGCATGACTGTCCTAAGAACATAGAAGCAACACGCTTTCACCAGAAAGCATGACCGTCCTAAGAACATAGAAGCAACATGAATTCACCAGAAAGCATGGCCGTCCTAGGAACATAGAAGCAACACGCTTTCACCAGAAAGCATGACCGTCTCAGGAACATAGAAGCAACATGAATTCACCAGAAAGCATGGCCGTCCTAGGAACATAGAAGCAACATGAATTCACCAGAAAGCATGGCCGTCCTAGGAACATAGAAGCAACATGAATTCACCAGAAAGCATGGCCGTCCTAGGAACATAGAAGCAACATGAATTCACCAGAAAGCATGGCCGTCCTAGGAACATAGAAGCAACATGAATTCACCAGAAAGCATGGCCGTCCTAGGAACATAGAAGCAACATGAATTCACCAGAAAGCATGGCCGTCCTAGAACATAGAAGCAACAGTTCACCAGAAAGCATGCCGTCCTAGGAAATAGAAGCAACATGCTTTCACCAGAAAGCATGGCCGTCCTAGGAATATAGAAGCAACACGCTTTCACCAGAAAGCATGGCCGTCCTAGGAATATAGAAGCAACATGCTTTCACCAGAAAGCATGGCCGTCCTAGGAATATAGAAGCAACATGCTTTCACCAGAAAGCATGGCCGTCCTAGGAATATAGAAGCAACATGAATTCACCAGAAAGCATGGCCGTCCTAGGAATATAGAAGCAGCATGCTTTCACCAGAAAGCATGGCCGTCCTAGGAATATAGAAGCAACATGAATTCACCAGAAAGCATGGCCGTCCTAGGAACATAGAAGCAACATGAATTCACCAGAAAGAATGACCGTCCTAAGAACATAGAAGCAACACGCTTTCACCAGAAAGCATGACCGTCCTAAGAACATAGAAGCAACATGAATTCTCCAGAAAGCATGACCGTCCTAGGAACATAGAAGCAACACGCTTTCACCAGAAAGCATGACCGTCCTAAGAACATAGAAGCAACAAGCTTTCACCAGAAAGCATGGCCGTCCTAGGAACATAGATGCAACACGCTTTCACCAGAAAGCATGGCCGTCCTAAGAACATAGAATCAACATGCATTCACCAGAAAGCATGGCCGTTCCAGGAACATAGAAGCAACATGAATTCATCAGAAAGCATGGCCGTCCTAGGAACATAGAAGCAACATGAATTCACCAGAAAGCATGACCGTCCTAAGAACATAGAAGCAACATGAATTCACCAGAAAGCATGACCGTCCTAGGAACATAGAAGCAACACGCTTTCACCAGAAAGCCTGACCGTCCTAAGAACATAGAAGCAACACGCTTTCACCAGAAAGCATGACCGTCCTAAGAACATAGAAGCAACACGAATTCACCAGAAAGCATGGCCGTCCTAGGAACATAGAAGCAACATGAATTCACCAGAAAGCATGGCCGTCCTAAAAACATAGAAGCAACACGCTTTCACCAGAAAGCATGACCGTCTCAGGAACATAGAAGCAACACGCTTTAACCAGAAAGCATGACCGTCCTAGGAACATAAAAGCAACACGCTTTCACCAGAAAGCATGGCCGTCCTAAGAACATAGAAGCAACATGAATTCTCCAGAAAGCATGGCCGTCCTAAGAACATAGAAGCAACACGCTTTCACCAGAAAGCATGACTGTCCTAGGAACATAGAAGCAACACGCTTTCACCAGAAAGCATGACCATCCTAAGAACATAGAAGCAACATGAATTCACCAGAAAGCATGGCCGTCCTAGGAACATAGAAGCAACACACTTTCACCAGAAAGCATGGCCGTTCTAGGAACATAGAAGCAACACGCTTTCACCAGCACGCTTAAAGCATGGCCGTCCTAGGAACATAGAAGCAACACGCTTTCACCAGAAAGCATGGCCGTCCTAGGAACATAGAAGCAACACGCTTTCACCAGAAAGCATGACCGTCTCAGGAACATAGAAGCAACATGAATTTACCAGAAAGCATGACCGTCCTAAGAACATAGAAGCAACATGAATTCACCAGAAAGCATGACCGTCTCAGGAACATAGAAGCCACTTCTATATAAATGAAGAAAGAATGTGTTGGACAACATATGATTAAATCTTATCTAAAAGAAGAGTTGCGAAATAACCTTCACACTGCCCCGAAAGGAAACATTTTATTCTGAAGACTCCACACTACTTTTAAGCTATTTCGGATTACGATCAAAAGACCTTGACAAAAGAGAATATTTTTTAAACTTGCTCCAATAAAAAAAAGAAATGACTTAGTGCATTTGATTATCATGCAGAAAAATGGATCCATTTGTAAAAAAAATAAAACATTTGATGACAGATTTTCCCAGTCTTTATTATTTTCTTGTTTGATGACCTTTATACATTGTCATGATCATCCCAAAAGACTAGATACACAAGCAAATTTACATTAGAATTCAAGTTTCAAAACTAGCTACACCGATGGTATCATGACCATTTATATTTTTCTTTTAGACTTTCCTCACTTGAAATAAACTTCTATTTAGTGAAATTCAAAATAAAACACAAAGATCCTAACGTTAAAAAACAAACGCTTACAGTGTATGTCTCCTGTGCTTCTTAAATACTCTCTGACACTAAATTAGTACGTTAGTTCAGATTTTTTCTTTTCCAAAAACATACATGTCCTAGGTGTAAAATAAATAAGTCACCTTTATAAAAGTTGGCTGTGTCAATAAATCTAAAATATTTTTCTTAGAATTCGAATGCTGCAAACGCAGAAATCGACGTTTTAGCGCGAAAAAAAATCCCGCACGCAATGTTTCGTGCATGTATGAAGTAGCATGTATGTTGCAAAAGCAAGGATTTATAAGCGAGAAGGATTCGTCACAGTTTCTTTACACTACTAAACACCACAGGAGCGTCTATGAACCAGGAATAGAAAAAAACATTTTTCTCAACAAATACTTATCTTATCGCTTCAAAAGAAACACCGTTGTAAAGTTTATTAAATTTCACAACATTTATAATTAGTGCTGACTTAAAGGACGGAAAATTTAGAAGAATTGTCTTAAATTTTTCTTTGAGATACGACAGCTCATGAGCCTTCTTCAGAAAGTAAGACGGTAACCCTCGCACCCGCAAGCTACATTAAAGGATATACGCCGGCGGATATCAAAGGGAAATCAGTTGTCGCCCAACGTCACGGTCAGTGCATAAACACAAACGCTCTTGCGACCTATTTATCCAAAACCCCTAGTGACAAATCCTTCTCACTTAAAAATCCTTGCAAAAAGTTAACAGGAGTATAATAATCTATCGCGAAATTAGACACTCACGAAATTATCCATGATTACAGTAACTTACTCATCAGGCACATTTAGGTATTGAATTAAGACCTGATTTCTCTCTACCGAGCAACTAAATGTACAAGCTATTATATATAATTAAATAACGTAAATTGACGTTTTGTATGTCATAAGAACATTGTATCATTCAGAATCTCAGAGTCTCACTTGTGGCGTTCCAGTTAGAAAAAAAAACATTGAGAGAAAAAACTGTCTTAGGTTTTTATTTCAAATGTTTAATCTGTTCAAAGGAAAAATGCAATCCAAAAGAAATCAGGAAATTATCAGAATGGTATGAATCGCATTATCTATCACAAAAATATAAAACTGTGAAACTAAGAAACAAAATACAACAGGCACTTTCTCATTTGTTTTTAAAACAACAATTATTACCAATATTAATTGATAAAGATATTTAATTGATATACCTTTGCACTTTTAGTTCTAATTAAACATTCTGATGATTTTTCTATTTATTTTTAATGAGATCGGGAACTATTTTTGATGATATCAATATAGATAGAAGTAGTTTTGTATAAAATAAGTTGTTAGAAATTCAATTGGGTAACATCCATTTCACAAAAAATATTCAAAAGCAAGAATATACAGATATGTAAAGATATTTTTTTCTTTCTGCAAATAAAAAAGAATGCATAAATATGTCAACTATGAAGCAGAGAGAAAAACTGCACTTAATGCCCCAGAGTATTGTCCAATTACATGGTATTTCTTAATACTAGGTTCTTCTTGAATGCAGAGCAGACAGGAAATCTAAGCTTATACCACAGTTGTTTACTTATTTTCATTATAATGAAGACAAAAATGCTTATCATTCAGGACTCCTTCCATTTTACAGCCTGAATTGGATACTGGGGTTCTCAAGGAACTATCTGACGTAGACATCAAAATCAAAAAATCTGTGGTGGAAAATCTAAGAAGGGAAATATGGCAAGGAAATTAAGGAAATTTCTATGAAATATTGACATGTACATTATATTGTAAATAGTAGTACATATGTTTACCAGGAACTGACAAAATGCATTAGGTAGTTCTGAACAAGGCCGTTAGTATTTACTGTTGGTCTAGAGCATTGTAAATTTGTACTCACTACATAAAATTTAAGAGATGATATTGGTATTTTGATGGTGAAAGGCATAATGCAAGATAGTTATTGCACTAATTATATAAGTTTGTGCAAGTACATTTTTGTAGCTGAAAAAATAACAATACCAACATTGACATCACCCGATATCTGGCTGTCATCATGAAAGTACATGTACTATCAAGTAATCATTTTATAGTCCTAATAACACAAAACACAACAGTAAAACTTTGGACATGAAAAATAAAAAGGACTTTACAAAGTATTACTGACAGTTATCAATACTTTGTTTATATACATTTTCTGACAAAAAAATATGACCATAGCTATTAAAAGGACGTTTATTGAATCAAACAAACAAAAATTCTGTTTTTATATATTTCTGACAAAAAAATACCGTAACTTTCTGTGTATTACCCATAAGACAACCTACACTGGTGCATTTTAATTAATTGCTATGGGCATTATACGTAAATATAGACTCAAGAACAATAAATCTAATGTGTATATAATTACACACGAGTCTATTATTAAGAAATGATTTTATTTGCAAAATGGGTCACAATTGCAGATAGCCCATGGGCAATATGCACGAAATTATGTTCAGTTGGAATTACTCGAAGTGCATAACTTAATTTTACGATGAAAACTTAATTTAATTTGTCTTTAATTTAAGTTTTATTTCTTTTATATGGAAGGAAATTACACCTTCCTCCGGACTCCATAACCATTATCAGTGGCCATTAGACAGGATATCATGGCCTGGATTCAGGAACATTCACCTAATCAGGAAAATCTGATATATCAGAGTTACTTCCCTTTAATAATGATGGAGTGAAACGAAGGAAGTAACTCGGATATACCAGAATGCCCTAAAAGGACCCATTACCCTTAGTGGTATGCTTTAATTCAGCATTTTATGACAAATTTACACAATCTTTTGCCAACATCTAGAATCATCAGCTTTTATTTTTGTCTTTAGATTTCTTCGCTTTTGATTTCTTATTTGTTTTCTCCTCTGACGATAATTTTTCATTAATAAATTCCTGCACCTGTTTGATTTTTTCCACACAAAATGATTTTACTTTTTGCCATGTTGGGTCTCCATACATTTTCCAAGGCGGTATGATATATGTGTTCCAATGTGGGCTTCCATATTTGTCCCAAACAGGCTTCACATGTTGGCTATACACAGGGTTAGCTTCTATTTCCTTTTGGTAAACATTGAAGGCTCCAATAAATAAAGCAATGACAAGAGACAATATTGCCATCCACATTATCCAGGAACAACATCCACCACCTGTAATATTGAAAACATGACTTAGATTAATGTTTTTTATTTTTGCTTTGTTACTAGACGCTATACCTTGTGGCTACTGACAATTCACATGAAACCATCGAACTTTATCTGTCATCATTTTGAAATAATATCTTGGGATCTTTCTTGGACACCAAAAAAAATATAGATATACAGGACATCAAGTTCACCCTTGGCTTTTAGCTGATTAAAAAGTCAAAATCTGAAGAGTCAAAACCTATGAGAAATAGACATGCGCTTCAAACCTAAGACTCAAATGTGATTTTTTGGGAGTCAAAAATCTACTCTCATGTGTCTACTGGAAAAAGTATCTAAGAATAAGCGGCTGCTGATCATATCAGCAATTTATTTTTTGAAAAAAAAGGAATAACAATTAAAATGTTAGTCACAATAAATGGCATTATAAAAATAAACCTCTTCTGGTTATCTAAACATTGCATGATACTTATTGTGTAAAATATATTTCAAAAATAATGAATACAAAGGGAAATAACTCTACCTTTCTGACGGGTCTGTGCCTTTTGATGTGTCCCATTAGCTTCAACTTCCTCAACTGAAAACATTAAAATTCAGAACATTTTTCTTCCAGATATGGACAAATGACTTTTGAAATGTTAATACCAAATTCAAATCATAATCCTTATCAAATCGAATACGGTAAACCTCTGGTTAAATAATTCGAACATTCTTTCACCGCTACTTAATCAATTTCGATCTCAATCTTGAAATTTGCAAAAGTAAATTGCACAGGAATTAAAGTTGGTTTGCAGTCAACGTTACTGTAAGAAGCGGCATCAATGAAATATGTTGACTCATTAAACATTCTCACCTTCTTCTTCCTCATCCTCAAATGTGTTTTGCGGTTGTTGGTGATTCTGTTGCTGTTCTAACTGCTGTATTCGCTGACGTTCCAACTTAGCTTGTTTACGTCGTTCACGTTTTAACTGCATTTCTTCTTCCTCTAAAGCCTTCTCAGCAGCTTCACGTTCTGATATTTCAAAATAAAAGAATTCAGTCATTATGCTAATAACTTGTTAAAATTGCAAGTCGTGCAAATTATGAATTGAAAGCATCATGATCAGGCATTACCCATGAAGTGGACGCTTATAATTTATATGGTATTTTAAACTGAAAACAACACCAGAATCAACTACTGAATACACAAGTTAGCAGAGCAATTTCTTTGGTTTGATAGATTTAACACTGATGGTCATCTAGGAGGTGAAGGAAAGCCGGAGTACCAGGAGGAAAACCACAATTGTCAAGAATTGCTAAAGGATGAACCTACCGCGTTGGATGGTAAGTTTCCGCTGTTTCTCTCTTTCCACTGCAGAGTTGATACCTTTCATGTAGTCCAACACCTGGATAAGAAGCAGTATTAGTTAATACAGTTTTAACAGTATTCGAACAGTTAGAATGATATTGGATTGTTTTGGGGTTGTTTTTCTTTTCATTATTTTTGACAATATAATACTGTACAGCTGTTGATTTTCGCAAGGATGATATTTTTGTAAGTTTGCGGAACATTGATGTAATCACAAACAAGAGGCCCATGGACCTTAACGGTCATCTGATTATTAGTACAATACGACAAATGCATCCCAGCAACTTGGTAGCCCTTCATCCCAGCATGCCACAGGCCTAATATCAGGTCTCAAGGCCTCTCAGTTATTCAGAAGAAGTTGTTTAAATGATTTTTGTCTATTTGACCCATGTGACCTTGAAGTAATGTCAAGGTCATTTATTTGAACAAACTTGGTAGCCCTTCATCCCAACATCCTACAGGCCAAATATCAGTACCCTGGGCCTTCTGGTTCTTGAGAAGAAGAGGATTAAAGATTTTAGCCTTTTTGACCCCTTTGACCTTGAATGAAGGTCAAAGTCATTCATTTGAACAAACTTGGTAGCCCTCCATCCTAGCAACCTACAGGCCAAATATGAGTACCCTGGGCCTTCTGGTTATTGAGAAGAAGTTGTTTGAATGAAAAGTTTACGCACGGCACACGGCGCACGACAACGGACGGTGCATGATAAAAATAGGTCATCCTGACCCTTCTGGTCAGATGACCTAAAAATCAATCTGCAAAATATTAAGAAAAGGTTGAATCAAACAGACCCTTAAAGCCATATCACAACAAGAGATCCCAGAGGGATCGTGGCGCCCACCAAAGAAATGATCTATGTCTGACAATGGAAAGAGGGATCTTTTCTCTGCTTTCAAACTTTTTCAAAATTACTACATATAAAATTTGAGACAGATTGCTTCAGTACTTTCTGAGAAATAGCAGTAACAAACTTCAACTATCAAAATCCAAGATGGCTCCTTGGCGGCCATTTTGTTGATCAATCGGTCCCAAATTGATATATGCATAACTAGGGCCCTAGGGAAACCTACTTATGAAATTTGAGAATGATCCATTCAATACTTTCTGAGAAATAGCGATAACAATCTTTAACTATGAAAATCCAAGATGGCTGCCTGGCGGCCATCTTGTTGACCGATTGGTCCCAAAACACAATATGCACAACAAGGGCCCTAGGAGAACATACATATGAAATTTGAGACAGATCCCTTCAGTACTTTCTGAAAAATTATGATAACATTTACTAAAACTATTAAAATCCAAGATGGCTGCCTGGCAGCCATCTTGTTGACCGAGTGGCCCCAAAACGCAATATGCACATCAAGGGCCCTAGGAGAACATACATATGAAATTTGAGACAGATCCCTTCAGTACTTTCTGAAAAATTATGATAACATTTACTAAAACTATTAAAATCCAAGATGGCTGCCTGGCGGCCATCTGGTTGACCGAGTGGCCCCAAAACGCAATATGCACAACAAGGGCCCTAGGAGAACATACATATGAAATTTGAGACAGATCCCTTCAGTACTTTCTGAGAAATTATGATAACAAACATAGACTATTAAAATCCAAGATGGCTGTCTGGCGGCCATCTTGATGACCGAGTGGCCCCAAAACGCAATATGCACAACAAGGCCCCAGAAGAACATACATATGAAATTTGAGACAGATCCCTTCAATACTTTTTGAGAAATAGTGATAACAAACTTTAACTATCAAAATCCAAGATGGCTGCTTGGCGGCCATCTTGTTGACCGATTGGTCCCAAAATGCAATATGCACAACTAGGGCCCTAGGGGGACCTACATATGAAATTTGAGAAAGATCCTTCAGTGCTTTCTGTGAAATAGCGATAACAAACTTTAATTATCAAAATCCAAGATGGCTGCCTGGCGACCATCTTGTTGACCGATTGGTTCCAAAATGCAATATGCACAACGAGGGCCCTAGGGGAACCTACACATGAAATATGAGACAGATCCCTTCAGTACTTTTTGAGAAAAAGTGATAACAAACTTTAACTATCAAAATCCAAGATGGCTGCCTGGCGGCCATCTTGTTGACCGATTGGTCCCAAAATGCAATATGCACAACTAGGGCCCTAGGGGAACCTACATATGAAATTTGAGACAGATCCCTTCAGTACTTTCTGAGAAATAGCGATAACAAACTTTAATTATCAAAATCCAAGATGGCTGCCTGACGGCCATCTTGTTGACCGATTGGTCCCAAAATGCAATATGCACAACTAGGCCCCTAGGGGAACCTACATATGAAATATGAGACAGATCCCTTCAGCACTTTCTGAGAAATAGCGATAACAAGAATTGTTAACGGACAACGGACGGACTGACAGATGGACCACGGACCACGGACAAAAAGCGATTTGAATAGCCCACCATCTGATGATGGTGGGCTAAATATTTACAACAGCTAAAATCTTGATTTATCAAATTAGATCAAATCATGAACATTTTGACCAGCGAAATCAGCAGCCTATACAGTATTTTACATATTTCTAGCATGTCTATCAAATGTTTCCCAGCTCCAGTCAGTAAATCGGAAAAGTTTAAATGTGTTTTCGGTGGATTTCAAAGCAATCTATACATGTGTATATTGTATATTGTAAAATACAATTGTTGATCCAAAGGTTTCATTTGAATTTCCTATTGAAATTGTACTTTGTTGATGATATTGTAAAACACAGTTATAATGAATCACTGTGGACCAAAGAAATCACTTTGTTATAAGCATTAAACAGTAAACTTACCCTTTGGGCACACTTTTTACATTGGGCTTCGTCGAGACAGTCGCCAGCTACTTTCTTCAGATCCTCTTTCATTGGATTGTCCTTCAGATCCAGCCATTTTAGTTTACGTAGCTGGAAGAAGCTAATGGGGAGGACCGAGAGCTGGTTTCCAAGAAGGTCTAGATGCTGAAGATTCTGAAGTTGACCGAATTGATGTGGGAGTTCCTGGAGCTGGTTCTTACTCAAGTCAATCTTCACAAGATGTGCGAGGCTGCAGAAAGGATCCTATAAAACAGAAAGTTTACACTGGTAAGTCCAAAATAGGTAAAATAACCGAAACTTGGTAATTTAACTGGGAAATAGGTAAAAATTACCAATTTTCGGTTATTTTCCCAGTTGCACAGTTATTTTCCCAGTTGTAGAGTTAAATTACCAATGTCCAGTTAAATTCCCTATTTACCAGTTAAATTCCCTATTTTTCTCAAGCCTTGCCCGGAGGCTATATTCTTCACCGGGAGGTGTGAAGACTCCCGCTGTGAGACCATGCCTCGCTGGCACAGCAAATTTACCTGTGTCCGGTCGGCTAACTGGTCGGTCAACGTCCCAATATACTTACTGTGGGCATTTCTGGGCTACTATCTAGAAGCCATTTCTTGTATTTTATTACGTTTGTGATGTGTGTTACTGTTTCAACAGTTTTTAATAACGTAACCTGCAGTTCTCGTTTCAGATATCGTGGGACCAGAGAAGATCGAAGAACTGTTGAAGAGATGAACATGATTAATTTTGAAACTATTTAAATTATACAACATACACTGTCTGTCTCTTGTTTATTTTTTTACGAACAGCTGGTTGATCGTATAAATCCTTGCTAAAGTTTTTAATTCTATTTCAGAGAAACGAAACATCGTGATGCATGACTGTTATAGAGATGAACAGGATCGATTTTGAAATAAATCAAATTATTATCTCGCGAAGAAGTATTGTGTATTTTGAGGAAATTACAATAAAATGACATTGTTTTGTTTTGTTTTTAAATTAGTCACCGTAACCAGAAACTGATTGTCCAAAACATCGGCGGTCTACCGAACTCCGTGCACATTTCAATGTCTAGAGATACTACACATGAATAGTTATTAGAAGTGTTTGAAAAGATTAGAATCTAGTCACTTTAAATCGTCACAATACGTATTTAGTATGTTTGACTTTGAAATCATTAACCAATTAATCGGATAGCAGATACGTTTGCTTGCAATAATCGCATTGTGAGTAAACTCACTACGATACCAGACCCAAGCCATGGCTAGAAATATATAACAATACGATTGAAAATATCACTAACCTTGCAGAACCTTTTAGATTGTTAATTATGTAGTAATTAATTGCAAAACACTCATTATTGATATAGGTCAGTTAAGGCATCTAATAAATCCCGCATGTTTTGACTTTTTTTTGCACACGGCCTGCAGCCGGGATATGGCGGTTCCTATTTAAGGAGCATAGCTAGATTTGCTTTCAGAGTTTCATATGCAATATTACAAGAAATATGAAGATTTCTTATATTATTTAAATAATAGTTCTTTATTCAAGTCAATGTTTATTCAATGTCAAGAATGAAATCTTTTTTATTAAGTCGATTCAGACTCATTGTTGATGATATGTGGATCGGGTTAAGCTAACCAGTCACTCATGATCACAGTTGGCCGACAGGCACACACATACACTCTCTCCCTTAAAAATTTACAAGTAAAAGATCCATGAAGCTTTCGTGGGTTACATTGGATAATGATTAAATGCATGTCTATTAAAATTGCCTGTTCGTTTCAAGTTATAACGCTAAAATTTCCAGTCTTTAACATCTCTACAAAATATTACCGGTTGATATTTTTAGCCAGACAAGATTTTTTTTCTTCAGAAATTTTGGAATTTAGTTTGTGACATACAACAGTACAAATGAGTCAGTTTATAATCACTTTTTATCATATTTTTAAACAAACTTTGGTGGGGTGTACTACGATCTGTATTCATAAATCTAAATGTAGTCTATATAACATCACTTAAATTTGACACTTCAAATAACAGCCCGTGGAATAAAAGCGATTAAAAATTAAAAAATATTAAATTCTACAACATGAAAACTGAACGATTTCACTTTGGAGATAGGCATGCAGATCTGTATATGTACGTGTAACATTAATAGCATTAATTTAAAACAAGATATACATGGTAAAGAACGAAATATAAATCTGTTACAAGTACTTATTGAGAAATGTGTTCGTAATTAGGTATCAATATTTTTATTTTCCCAGCTATGGGCTGTGGCCTGAGGTTATCTATGCCATGCACGAGCGGGGCCGTGGTCTGGCAAGGTGGTTCACATTTCGTTATATTAAATATTGTTGTGAACAACTTTATCATGAATTACAGAAACATGACACAATAAAATCAATTATCTATTCCTAACCTTTTCACAACATGGCTTTCTATGTGTGAACAGAAACATATTTACATATATATTTCTGGTGTGAAACAAAAAAAAAAACTTGTACGTGTGACGGCCCGGCACCGCTTTGCAAGCTGACTTCAACACTAAATCTACACGACGGATGGTGATAAACTAAAGAAGATGTATTCTGGGGAGTAATATTTGTACACGTACGTATGCTCAGGCACTTACCTGTGAGTTGCAGTGACACGGATCAATTACTGATTAGCGTACCGGTGGCTGTCAATCAAAACACTACAGGTGGGCTTTCCCTGCTATCAAGAGGTGCGACCCCCCCCCCCCCCCCCCCCCCCCATTGTTTTCGTAACGCTTTGCCCGCGGCCATGTACTTTCCTTAGTTAGCACAGGTGGTGATTTAGTTTACAATGGTTGTGATTTTTCCCGCGAGTTATTCCAAAGACGTAGACATAATATAACAGATACGTAGATATCATAAATTATCTGTCTCTGGTTATACACACTTTTGAAATTAAGACAACTCGCTACATGTTTGGTAATATATTCTCATGATGTATGTATCGTCTTGTGTTGAAATTAATATTCTACATGAAACATGAACTTTTATTCAAGTGTACACGGAATGGTTTGGTATATCAAGCTTGAAAATGCGCCATTGGATAAAATTTAGAATTAAAGATGATAATGCAACTTTTCTCAGAACACAGCCCCAACCTATTGACCCGATTCGGGACCCCTGAATGTCGACTCTACTCGGTTGGTGTCGGCGATTTTCGGTGTCTGCCATCTAATATTTTGAAGGCACAAATACCTGTGTACATATCCGATACATGTTTAATATTATCCCCAATCACAAATATGAGTTTGGAATACACTATGTAATAAGGATTTATACCAAACATATATTGATGTACCTCTCGTTGATAAATGAACATCTCTGCGCGGTTACTGCATAATTATACACAATAAAATGTACATAATAATCCATGTACGTTGTATATCCGCCATGTTTGGAACCACATATACATGACTTTTATATCAAGGACGTATAAATGTTCTTGATTATGTTACCTAAAACCCAACTCGGGATTGGTCAAACCCACTTAACAAAGTTCTGACTTTTTCACGAAACCTGCCCATACAATAAGTATGTTTCTAAACAGATTTTTTTTTTGCATATATCTTAATGCATCTATTTATTGCATTATGTCTGAAATCGATCGTGGGATTTAATGCACACATTAACCATACCATTGCTTATTTATCAGTATCTACTGTGATTTAGCGTACTTAAAATATAAATAATGCAAGTGTCAGACGAAAACAAATGAGACTAAAGATGTCTATGTCTAATCCAAATAGTAGATTTCGAGTATCAAAATCAGAAAACTTCCGAATAGCCAATGTCGTGCTGCGTTAATTTCTATACCTGTATACCTGGCGCTCACAGCTGTCTTCTGTCTCTCAGAGTGTCTTTTATCTTTTTCATCAGGACCCTTAATTTTAACCACTCAAAAAATTTAATCGTCTGGATAACAAATTGCTGTTCAATATCTTCATATGTTCAATATGGCAGTTAATAAGAACTACTGAGAACACACAATTTGTAACTTTTAGTAGTTCTACTTATATTTGAGTCGAGTTGTAACTGCATATAACTAATATAATTAATTTATACATATGAATGTCCAAATATTTTCAGATTTGATATTTAGGATTTTTGATATAAACTTTGTACAAATAATACGAGAAACTTATGTCATCGTTATATTTGGTATATAATCAGCGTCCCGATCATTCCGATTTCAGTGTATATTGTATCCAATCAAATTACGAAGTGTACCTTGATTGGTATCTGATTGACTCCGCCCCTGTCATCACTTCTCTCACCGAGTCTTGGCAGCTACCCAACTTCAGGAATTGAAGAGTTTTACGTGCCGCCACGTGATCGTTTCGGGACACGCGTACCCAACTTCAATGACAAGCGGCCTTATAATAATATGAGAGACGCCATTTCTTTTTTAGGAAGGGACATTTATTTGAGAGTTGAACACTGTTGGCAGGAAATATATACCTTTGCACCCTAAAGATATTTGGTATGGTCCAAGGCTAGCACGTGGGGTGGCACATTTGTGTTAGATAAATCATTGCTGTTTGACAAATTCGGACGTACATACTATTACTTACTCAAATCATGGATGTTACCTTTTGTAATCGCTGGTGCTTCAGAAGGGTCTATACAGGAGGTAATTTAAAACATATTTGTGTAATCTTTTAACACTGTGAAGCATATGATGCTGGTCACCGTAAGTGCCTATATGCATGGCCAGTCTGAATCTTGTCGGCAAAGGTTTATGTTAGACATTGTAATTTGTAAATATAAGATAAATATTGAATTACTATCATAATAGTTTTCTTCTCCACTGGTCCTACGATATCTGAAATAGAACTAAAAATCTTTAGCAAGGATTTATACGATCAACCAGCTGTTCGTAAAAAAATAAACAAGAGACAGACAGTGTATTATAATTTAATAGTTTCAAAATTAATCATGTTCATCTCTTCAACAGTTATGCATCACAATGTTAATTTGGTAGTTTCTCCGATCTTCTCTGGTGCTACAATTAATTACTACATAATTAATAATCTGAAAGGTTCTGCAAGGTTAGTGATATTTTCAATCGTATTGTTATATATTTCTAGCCATGGCTTGGGTCTGGTATCGTAGTGAGTTTACTCACAATGCGATTATTGCAAGCCAACGTATCTGCTATCCGATTAATTGGTTAATGATCTCAAAGTCAAACATACTAAATACGTATTGTGACGATTTAAAGTGACTAGATTCTAATCTTTTCAAACACTTCTAATAACTATTCATGTGTAGTATCTCTAGACATTGAAATGTGCACGGAGTACGGTGGACCGCCGATGTTTTGGACAATCAGTTTCTGGTTACGGTGACTAATTTAAAAACAAAACAAAACAATGCCATTTTATTGTTATTTCCTCAAAATACACAATACTTCTTCGCGAGATAATAATTTGATTTATTTCAAAATCGATCCTGTTCATCTCTATAACAGTCATGCATCACGATGTTTCGTTTCTCTGAAATAGAATTAAAAACTTTAGCAAGGATTTATACGATCAACCAGCTGTTCGTAAAAAATAAACAAGAGACAGACAGTGTATGTTGTATAATTTAAATAGTTTCAAAATTAATCATGTTCATCTCTTCAACAGTTCTTCGATCTTCTCTGGTCCTATGATATCTGAAACGAGAACTGCAGGTTACGTTATTAAAACTGTTGAAACAGTAACACACATCGCAAACGTAATAAAATACAAGAAATGGCTTCTTGACTTAGCCCAGAAATGCCCACAGTAAGTATATTGGGACGTTGACCGACCAGTTAGCCGACCGGACACAGGTAAATTTGCTGTGCCAGCGAGGCATGGTCTCACAGCGGGAGTCTTCACACCTCCCGGTGAAGAATATAGCCTCCGGGCAAGGCTTGAGAAAAATAGGGAATTTAACTGGTAAATAGGGAATTTAACTGGACATTGGTAATTTAACTCTACAACTGGGAAAATAACTGTACAACTGGGAAAATAACCGAAAATTGGTAATTTTTACCTATTTCCCAGTTAAATTACCAAGTTTCGGTTATTTTACCTATTTTGGACTTACCAGTGACTATTGTCAGAGTTAAACCAGATTTTACTGACAAACATATATAATCTTAATCACAGGATTGGATGTGCCAATATCAGTCCTTTTCCATAAAAGTTATCCCATGCATCTGTATACATTGTAGTTAGCATGTGAAGTTTAAATTAATCAATTTTGGAGAGAAAAAACACATTTTCTTGCAAAAATTTTCATCAATTATTTTAACAATACATACACGTATACTGTTATCAATTGCTCTGAACAGTCCTTAACAACTGGCTATATAGTTTCATGCATACCAACATACAAAACAACAGATTTTCATCTACCAAATGACAATATGAAAGAAATATTGGTAACTCACTTTTGAAATACAGTATAGACAAAATAAGTAACTCTTAACGTGATTAATGTTATATAACAATAAATACATATTTTGATTTCATAAGAATGAGAGGAGATATATAATGTACCTCTATTATTTCAATTTTCCCACAGAAAGAGAAAATCATAAATATGATGTGGAACAATACAGGGGTTTCGAGATTCGAAAATGACACTGGTAAAGTACAATTTACTGTTGATTAATTTAGTCACACCTTCTGGCGATTGTGTTTATGACGTCACAAAAATCATCAACAGATGACTTCATAATTACCAGGTGGTGAGACTAATTGACAGTAAATTGTGCTTTACCCACATTGTTTTAGTTTCTCAAAACTGCCATATTTACCAGGTTTGTGTAAGCGAGAAAAAGTGGAACTTACAGGTAGGCTTGTTATGGCATTACATGACAGGTCTAGTCGTGTTGCTTTCGGTAACGCTGCCTGGAATACAGAAATATCAATTAATTATTATTATCTCAACATCTTAAACTTACAAAGTAACAGTTCTATTCAGTCATTCATTTAACCCTTGCACTTTTAATAGCAATTTTAAAAGTCAATCATATATAATCAGAAGGACTAATTTTTGCCAAAAATAACATTTACTGTGTAATTTAGGGCTACAACGATAGAGCAGTACTCTGATACGATATATCCCTTTCGATTGGATTATTTTCCATACGATACATTTGTTTTCTGTCATTTTGCATTTCCAACAGTTTTTTATGTCTGGATTTTAAGCTGCAAAACTAATGTATTAATAAACCATACGTAAAAGAGACAAATTAAAAAGGTGAGTATTTTTTATATTTGATGACAACAACAAAATCAATAACTCAAATTACACAAAAAAAAATAAAAAAATAAGAAGAAGAATAAAAGAGAGATAAATCACTGTAGCCAATGAAACTATAACAAAAAAATAAAACTAAAATTTATATCTTTGTATAGCTTGACATATTTTCAAAGCATCAACAGACTTATTTAAATTGATTGAACATGGTTCAAAATTGTAAATAAATATCATTATATTATGGACTTATTCTCATGACAACTAGGCCAAAAATACTAAGGAAATTAAGTTTAGGAACAAAAAAAAATTATCTTTATAGATAAAATTTCTGTGCAAAAATGTATTTGTTAATACTTGTACAATTTATTGTCATTGCTATCATTGTTATATCATAAATAAAATTTTACTTAAATCCAGATTTGTCATACCTATCCCACTCTTTTATTATAATTACCAAATGCCAAAATGGCAGCCATTACAATTGCAAACTTTATGATTATCTTCAGAGAGTATAGACCTATTAAACACTGAAAACGTGAGTAAATCGTTAAATAAATTGTGAAAAGTGTTAGCTTTTAATCTGATGCCTACCAGCTGTAGTTATAACATTTATTGTAAAGTCAGTAGCTTGTTTCCAAATCAGCCTCAGCTGGCCGACATATGTTAACTGGTGAATAGCGACACCATCTCATGATCTCTTTGCCAGGCGTAATAGGCCCATACTGCTAATCAAAACAGGTGGGGTGATGGTCAGATAATGTTTACACCACTTTTTGATCTGATTGCAGTGTCTGATAATCTGGATATGGCTAAGATTTATCGCTTCATATGCGAGTCTTAACACAGCAGAGACTACATCGTATCGAACCAAAACGGCAAGGCTGTATCGTAAAATTGTATCGACACACAAATATCGCGATTCAATGTGTATCGCGATGAATCGTTTCAGCCCTAGTGAAATTATTTTTAGTTTGACTTTTGTTATCAAACTAATAATAACTTCCTGGTAGATAATCAAGATAAAATGTAATCATGTGATAATCTACTACAGTAGTACAATTTAAAAGCATTTATTTCCCAATTCGAATTTGATCAGATTTAAAGAGATTTCTCTCTTTCTTAAACTCACGTTGAAAATTGGGTAATCTTAAAGAAGACGTATCGACAGATAGGATTAGAGCTATGTCATGTTGTGCTGCCTATATACCAATAAATAACCATATTCATGGCTTACAAGACTGATGAGGTGGATTGCATAATTTTAGCCGGTGTTCATGTTAGACGCTGGGGAAGTGAAAGTACAATTGTAATCAAGAAAATATGACTTATATCCATAAAATACCAACCAGTTCTTTAACTGGGACAACACTTAAGTTGTTCAGACTGAGATCCAACTCGTTTCCCTCCAATTTATCTCGCAGGCTGTTGTCTTTCGGCATCTTGCTTTCCTATTTTTCAGACGATTGTGAAACCGGAAGTACGTGTCAGTACGCAGTAAATGAAAAAAAAAACGCTTGCCGTAGTTTCGCATTATTTTCGGGCAGGGGCTGTCAGGCGCATCCGTGACTGTAGCCGTATCACTGCTCGTACCGGACGTCTGCGGTCGTACCGGATATCAATTACTAGACTGTTTCGGTGCATTCGAACGGCACTTTGTAGATAATGTAAAAAAAAACTTACATCCCTGACTGTACTCATGCTATACAACACATTTAAATTAAGTCTTTGTCTAGAGATGTACTATACAACATCAATAACTTACATCCCTGACTGTACCTGTGTTTTACAAAATATATAATTTACATCCCTGACTGTACCCGTGCTATCAACCATATTATATATAATTACATCCCTGACTGTACCCGTGTTATCAAACATATATAACTTATTATCATATCCCTGACTGTACCTGTGTTTTACAAAATATATAATTTACATCCCTGACTGTACCCGTGCTATCAACCATATTATATATAATTACATCCCTGACTGTACCCGTGTTATCAAACATATATAACTTATTATCATATCTCTGACTGTATCAATGCTATCAAACATATATTTCAACTTACATCTCTGACTGCATATAAGATATAGAAATATTGACTTTTTGTCATTATATTTTTATCTACAATACAGTAAAATATGTGCATACGGTCAGACCATACATTTCACATTTTTAATAATATCGCAGGTTTAAAAATTTCTTGTATTAACCTACACGAAGTCAATAATTGTTTTGTTATATGAAATGATGCCTATAATAGAAGATTTGCTGTTTGAAACAAAACTTTGAAACATGGACAGCACAACGACTAATATTAATAAACTTTTAGTACTTTTGCTATATTTCTTCACAATATAACGTACAGCTACATAAAATGTGTTTAATATTTTTCCATGATGGCGTCTATTTCCCTATGATTGTCGATGCTCTATTTTAATTGGTCAAAAATGCAATAGACGTGGAATTTCCAGTGTCTTTTGATCACAGGTTACCGGATTTGCAATGGCTATCTCCGGTTTTCATCGGTTGCAGGTTGACATTGCATTTTTTAAAGACCTGACCGATCGTCTAGATCAATCAGAAAACGGGAAAACTCGCAGTCATATAAAAAAAAAGATTTCTGACTGTACCCGTGCTATAAAACATTTAAGTATTTATTATGGGTACATGAACACGTGTGGGGGAAGCGGGGTTAAAGTCATGTGTGCCGTAATTTTCATACTCACGAAGCAATAAGAACATTCAATATTTTATTCGCTATCACATATTACCAACATTTTGAGAATTACAATACGTACAACGTATATTTTTTTGATTTTACAATTAGAGCTAAGAGCTGAAAATAATTTTTGGCAGTGCTGCTAAAAGTCATTATATTTTTATCTACAATACAGTAAAATATGTGCGTACGGTTAGACCATGAAGCCAGGTTGTGGTCTACAAATACATTTTACATTTTTAATAATATTGTTATTAGTAATGATAAATTGATTTCTGCATGTATGTTTCTAGGTAAAGACAAAAGGCATACAAACAAGAATTTTACAGTGCATATAAGGTAACATACATGTTTGTTTGTTTATTTGAATGATTTTAGCGGCTTAATTAATCAAATCAGATGGTTTTCAATATATTACTGAGGAAAATAAAACGTCAATTTCCGCCCAATTACGACAAATAACTTTAAATACGTAATCGGTCGGGTGGAAAGGGTAATTGTATCTTTTCCTTGTACTGGTGTTTGTAAGTAGGATCTTCGGTCTCAATTCAATTCAATTCTTTTATTACACTCAGATACACTATTGTGTATAACAAGAGGTCATACATATATAATTCAATTTTAAAGCATGACAGGCAAAATTAGATGCATTATTTGTATAAAGATTCAAACTTTTACAAACAAAATTCAGTGTGTCATAACATTTTTTCCAACAAATTGTTTCACCTTTAAAATTGGTAACATAGGAGATATTAATATACATGTATTGATTATAGTAATAATTGACTTATTCATATGTGTATATATATTAATACATTAGAACAATACATATATTTTAGATAATTTTGAGCTGTAATTAATACTATAACAAATTGCATAATTTCTGAACAAATAAGCATAAATTTGCGTACATTTTTTTATGAAAAATGGAGAACATGCCTTTCATTTTAATGTGATTAGGATGTTTTGTGTAGTAAGCAGGAATGTAATCCCCACGTAGCTGACTTAACATTATAATCTGAACATAAAAACAAATAATGGAATTCATCACCAATACCGGTATTTCATAAATGACATATTCTATTGTTACGTTGAACTCCTATCCATCTTCCGGTTTCAACCGGAAATTTAATATTTGAAGTTCTGAATTTGCACATTGTTTTTCTGTCTTTTTCATTCAATCGTATTAAATAATTTTCAAGTCCAAAATGGTTTTTAAATATAGAGTAATAAGAACCTCTCGAAGAGTTTTCAATATCTTGGAACCACGACTGGATGAACTGATCCCTTAATTTCTGGGTAGTAGTTGTTTTCAGATACTTAA
The DNA here is from genome assembly GCF_041381155.1 of Argopecten irradians. Lineage (NCBI taxonomy): Eukaryota > Metazoa > Mollusca > Bivalvia > Pectinida > Pectinidae > Argopecten > Argopecten irradians. The sequence continues at coordinate 45,672,401 of NC_091140.1, forward strand.
TATCAGGTAAACAGCTTTTTTGATATATCCAAACAAAACTTAAACCAGAAATATCTAGAATTTCTTTAACGCACTTAAGCCATTTGAATTCAGTTTTCCCTGTTACATGGAGGGCATACATTAATTTATACATAGAGCTAGACAATTTCGTTTCATTTGAGATGAGAGAAAACCAAAACCTAAGTAAACTTAACTTAATATCGATTGAAATAGGGAATCTGCCAGTTTCTCCGTATATCATGAAATTTGTAGAATTTTTCTTCACACCAAGAATTCTTTTGCAATATTGTAGGTGGATTTTTTCCAACATATTTATGTTCTCGAAACCCCATATTTCACTCACTAGAATAGCATTGGCTTAATCGATGAATCAAACAATTTTTAATTGTATATCTATTGGTAGGTGCAGATTCCTTATTTTACGATACAAGGCGAAAAGTGCCTTTTTAGCCTGATCACATAAATGTTTCTTAGCAATGTTAAAACTTCCATTATAATTGAAAATTACTCCTAGATACGAAAAAGTTTCTACTATATCCAATCTATTATCAAAAATGGAAAAGTTAATTGCCGTTTTTGTTTTTCTTTTCGAAAAAATCATCACTTTAGTTTTTGTAGTGTTCAACACAAGTTTCCACATTTGACAATAATCTTGAAACATATCTAACATTGCTTGCAAACCATCAGCTGATTCAGACATCAAAACGGTGTCGTCAGCATATAAAATTAGAAAAAGTCGAACATACATGTTAAGGTTCTCTCGACATAACTCATGGATTTTGTTTGGACAATCAACATTTTTATCAGCAAAATAAGTTTCTAAATCATTCAGATACAGGGCAAATAAAAAAGGTGAGCAATTTTCCCCTTGTTTTAGACCGATATTGGATGTGAACATCTCTGATTTTTCATTTCCATTTTGTACACAAGATTTTGTGTTCGAATACATAGCATATAAAACATTAAATATTTTGCCAGTTATATTACTCTTGATTAACTTTTGCCACAGGCCAACACGCCAAACCGAGTCAAAGGCCTTTTTGAAATCAATAAAAGCACAGTAATTTTTTTACCTGAAGACAAGTACAACGATATAAGTACATGTAAAATAAATATATTGTCTACGGTTGAATGACCTTTTCGGAAGCCCGCCTGTGCGTGACTGATGAGATCAATTTCATCCGATAGTTTATACAACCTAGCATTGATAACAGGCGTAAAAACCTTTCCAAGACACGATACCTGAGAGTTGGACTATTGGTATTATAAAACCCATGTACAAAAATAAAGGAAGTGAGCAAGATCCGGATAATTATAGAGCAATAACCCTTATAAGTTGTCTTGGGAAATTGTTTACTTCTATCATAAACACAAGGTTGAATAAATACTCTATTCAAAGAAACCTCATTTCAAAAAATCAGGCAGGATTTAGAAAGAATCACTCCACGATGGATAATGTTTTTATTTTGCAATCTCTGATATCTCTATATCTCGCTAATAATAAAAAGCTGTATTGCACTTTTGTTGATTTTCGAAAAGCATTTGATACTGTGTGGCGTGTAGGTTTATGGAAAAAGATTAGGAAAAGCAAAATAAAGGGAAAATGTTTTAAAGTAATTTATAATATGTATGATAATATAAAATCTTGTGTACAATACAATGGTCAAATATCTGATTGTTTTCCCGTGCCTAAAGCTACCAATACAGTACCTTATTATCTATCCCCATTTCTTTTCTCAATATTCCTAAACGATTTAGAACAATATATGGAGGTTGCAGGAGTTAGCTCCCTTGAGACTATCGAACAGAAAATGTCTGATAAATTAAGTATATTTTTGAAAATATTCATATTACTTTATGCAGATGATACTGTGATACTTTCCGAAACACCAGAAGGTATGCAAAACGCACTAGATATTTTTCAACAATATTGCGATACATGGAAACTTCAGGTAAATATTAACAAAACTAAAGTGTTAGTTTTCAGCAAGAGGAAAACTAAACAGGTGTATAATTTCGTGCTTAACGGTCATGTCTTGGAAACAACAGATACTTTTTACATATTTAGGCATCACTTTTAAATATAATGGTAATTTTTCCAACGCTGTTAACAGATTGGTTGACCAAGCCCAAAAATCAATATTCGCTATATATAAAAAAGGTGCGTAACCAAGCTATTCCAATAGATCTACAACTAAAATTATTTGATTCGTTAGTTGAACCAATACTGCTATATGGTTCCGAAGTTTGGGGGTATGGGAATTTAAAGTCAGTCGAGCAAACACACCTGAAATTCTGCAAACGAATACTTAAAGTCAGAAGTAGCACTCCAGATTTTATGGTGTATGGGGAACTGGGAAGATTCCCACTCGAAATAAATATCAAACTGAGAATGCTGTGTTTTTGGAATAGACTTATACAAAATGAAAATAAATTAAGTAGTATACTTTATAAACTAATCTCGAAGTTACATTTCGAAGGAATATACACATTTAAATGGATATCTTTCATTAAAAATATTTTTGATGAATCTGGTCAGTCAAATGTCTTCCTCAATGAAATACAAATGATTAACAGTTTTTATAAAAGTTTTATGAAACAGCGCCTTCAAGATCAGTTTATACAAAAATGGTTCTCAGATGTGGAAAATTCCTCAAGAGGGCAAACTTATCTAATATATAAAAAAGAATTTGGATTTGAAAATTATCTTATAAAATTATCGGAAATGAATAGAGTATACATAACTAAATTCCGTACATCAAATTTAAAAATTCCAATTGAGACTGGAAGATGGCGTAATGTTGAGAAACGTGAAAGAATATGCCATTTATGCAATGAAAATATCGGGGATGAATTTCACTATCTTTTTGTATGTAAACACGAAGAAATAAAAAATATACGTATTAAATATATCCCACAGTATTATTATAGTAATCCCAGTCTTCATAAGATGGGTGGCCTTATAGGTATTTGTAATATCCAATTATTGAAGAAGGTGTCTCTATTCATTAGAAAAATGATGGTATTTTTGTAGATGTGAATAAAAGCTATGATAGTAGTACGGTATAAGTATTGTTAATTTCCAAATTAATTGTCCATATTTTAGTAATTGGTAATGATATATATTGTCCATCCTGCCACGTGCAGTTGAAAATGTAACTTGTAATTTTATAATCCATGTAACACATTTTAATGTGTCTGGGAGACTATAATAAAATCTTTGAAATCTTTGAAATCTTTGAAATCTTTCGAAACTAGTGTAATTGCCCTGTAATTATCTAGATCTTTGGGATCACCTTTATTTTTAAAGATAGGCTTAATAATCCCCGTACTCCAGCTTTCCGGAATAATACCGGTGTCGAGAACAATATTAAAAAGTTTGTTATAAACAGGTAACATTTCATTTACAGTACTCTTAATGTATTCATTATATATATTATCAATGCCACATGCTTTATTATTATTTAATTTTTTAATTGTGTCCACAATTTCTTTGAAAGAAATTTTATTATTCAGTATATTGTCATATGTGTTATCTGTAAAAATAGGAATTTCAAATTCTTCTGTGTCATTATCTTGGGTTGAATTTAGATTGCTGAAATATGTATAGAGGTCTTCGATAGGTAAATCAACATTAAGTTCATGATGCTTCTTATCAAGTCTATTCAACATATCCCAAACTACTTTTGGTTGATTAACTGATGTTCTTCTAATTTCAGTTTCGATATTTTCTTGGAATTTCTTGTAATTTGTCTTCAAGAGATTCCTATATTCCCTGCTCTTTTTCACTACTGTTTTCCGGTTTGCACTACTTTTCAGAATATTATAACGTTTTTTCGCTTCATGAAATTCTTTTCTTTTACGTGAGCAGTCGCGTGTAAACCAAGGTTTGTCACAATTTAGTGTAGATTTTCTTCTATTAATTCTGTTTTCTTGTGTACCAAAAACATTTTTAGCTGCCTTTTTAAACATGTCCGTAATCATATTTACTATATCATTTATATCAGTTTTTAATACTGGTGTTGTTGACTGCTGAAGTCTTGTTATTTTCTCATTTATTTCCATTATGATACCGTCTTGTTCAGATTGTAGAGTGTTAACAAAATCAGTTTGTTTTTCTTTTACCCATTTTCTTATTTTCTCTGAGGTTGAAGTATTTTTTTCATTTTCAAATATGGCCTCTGTGTATTGAATACTATACAATATTCTACAATGCGCATCAGATATAAGTGGGTCAAAATCCAGAATTTCGAAATCAGTTAATATAGGAAATATATCTGAGGAGACGATTAAATAATCTATCAGACTTACATCTTTACACGTATTTCTACCAATGTTAATGTCCTTACCGGCCCTACCATTCGCTATGTAAAGATTGTTATTTTTACAAAATTCTAGAAGTTTGATTCCAAATGTATTTGGTCTAGCTTGATCTTGGCTAACTCTTAGTAATGGGACTCCAGCCCGAATTAATGATTCATAATCGTAAAAATAATTTCTCAAATCATTGCTTTCAACTGCATTAGAAAGTTCTACCAGCTGACCGTCTGGAACAACAAAATCATTATGGCATTGTGTTCTAGCATTTAGGTCACCAATAATCATTATTTTTTGTTCATTCTTAACCAGATTGGTCATTTCATTTTCGATATCATCAAACGCTTCATTCGAAGTGTATTTTGACGTTTCTGGCGGTACATAAACACAGCCTATCAGTAGATTATGCGAGTTTTTAGAGGTATTTATTTCTACCCATTGAACAAACTCTGAAGGAGTTTTATGAAACACTAATGATGACTTATACTCGTTCTTATAGATCAATATTATACCACCTGACTTACGCTTATTCGCTATATAACTGAATCCCTGGGGTAAATCTAGGACGTCATAGTCATCTGTTTTAGTTTCTACAAAAATAGAGACGTCATTTGATTTGATAACATCTACAAATTCAGGTGATAACAGTTTTGATTTGATACCACATACATTGAGGTAGGTAAATTTTAAGTCCTTGGTCACATGACCCCTTGTGTCGCGTCCCTAGTGACGGCCGTTGTTTCCGGGAGGTGGTCGTTCGGTTGCAGGATATCTCGGGGGTGCGTCGCGGTATGGCTCTCCGTTAACATACAAAGTATCGTAATTAAGCACAGCCCGGTTACCACGGCGTTTCTGTTCCCTCATCACTGGGTATAGCGCGCCGCGCCTTCGCGCGATTTCTTGGGGAAATTGTTTTTGTATGCTGATCTCCGGTTTATCCCGTAGTTTAGTAGGCGCCGCCTGGAGTACTTTTTCTAAGTCACTGTACTTTGAAAATTTAGCAATGATGCTGCGAGGTTTGCGGTCGCTCCTCTGTCGGAGTCGGTGAACATTGTCAAATGCTATCTCATCCGCGCGCTCGATTTGTAAGGAATCGCGGAGAAAGTCCTTCACCGTATCTTCAGCGTTTTCAGCCTGGTCATAAGTATCAGGGATTCCTGAGAATAGCAAATTGTACTTCATGGACTGTGTCTGCAGTCTCAGGAAGTTTTCAGATAGTTCGTGGTTTTCTTGAAGTAACATTTCATTTTTTTTTCTCTAACTCACTTACACGGAATTCCAGGTTGCAGTGGTGATCTTCCTGTTTATCGTTTGTAGCCTTGTTTCTCTCCGCCATTTCCCTAACATCACCCAAATCATTTTGGATATTTCTTATACAGTTTTCCAAGGACGTATATGAGACTCACATAAATCCTTGAGTTTTCAAACGTATTTATTTTTTCATTTATCTGATCTAGAATGTCCAGTTTGGGGAGAATTTGGTCTAGTTGTGAGAGTCTAGTATGTAGATCATTGATAAGAAACATCGAAGGCGTAGGAGGAGGCGAGGGCGGTGGAGGCGGAGGCGGGGGAGGCGGTTCCATGCTGGCCATTTGCGGGGCCGGTGTGGAGTAGGGTACGTGGTACGGGATTGGGACAGGATTAACATATTGTGCAGGAGGCGGTGTATTGAGTCCTGTTGTTGCGGTCCCCGTCTCACTCGTCCTATTCGGAGTGCTATGATGGAATGCACGCGCTGGTTCACGTGCACTTACCTGTGTACCTGGTTGCACAGGTACATGATATATAACTGGCGAGTTTGGGTCAAAACTATGCGAAATGGGTAAACTTCCATTTGGTGAACCGAATAGTGAGCAGTGGGCATTCGATAATATTTGTGATGTCTGCATTCCGGTTTGTATACCTGTATCAGAAATGTTCACGTGCTGCGTACCTGTATCGTTCGTACTCACGTGTGTTCCGACTCGTGACTTACTGGGTGGGGTCACACCAGAATTTTTGCTTCGTTTCCTTCTTCTTCCTCCCATTTCCTCATGGCTTTCACACAGGTTTCAACATAACACATAGCTTCTATCCGTTATTTGGTCAAAATGAGTTCAGTAAAGTGTCAGAATTACATCAAACTTTGTAAAAATATTCGGAGCCTATACAATGCCAACCAGCTGCTAGCCTGTCATGCGCAGAAGTCTCAATACCCCGTCCCTCTCCAACTCCTGAACTCACCCATATATTAAAAGAGGTCTTGCACTATTGTCATTTTCCAGAATATTTTCGCCACATTCCATTGATGTCATCTGAACATAGTTCAGTGTTTGAACGTGTGTGTATTGGACGGCATACCTACTTTCCCAGAGAAGCTAGGTCGAACTCATCTCAACTGGACCATTCGACAGGATACAAAAACAATCATCCCTTTGTTCTCGTCCGTGTCGATTTCATTGTAGCAAATCGCTATTAAATGCTGCTGAAGATCACCATAGAGGCTTCCTCCCACACAAGTGTTTGTGTTTTGATGATAGATCATTTATATTAATTTGAAATGCTCTAATAAGAACGTATATAACTTAAATCCCTGACTGTACCCGTCACATACAACATACTTACATTCCTGACTGTACCCGTCACATACAACATATATAACTTACATCCCTGACTGTACCCGTCACATACAACATATATAACTTACATCCCTGACTGTACCCGTTCTTGATACAACATATATAACTTACATCCCTGACTGTACCCGTTCTATACAACATATATAACTTACATCCCTGACTGTACCCGTCACATACAACATATATAACTTACATCCCTGACTGTACCCGTGCTATACAACATATATAACTTACATCCCTGACTGTACCCGTACTATACAACATATATAACTTACATCCCTGACTGTACCCGTGCTATACAACATATATAACTTACATCCCTGACTGTACCCGTACTATACAACATATATAACTTACATCCCTGACTGTACCCGTGCTATACAACATATATAACTTACATCCCTGACTGTACCCGTACTATACAACATATATAACTTACATCCCTGACTGTACCCGTACCATATAACTTACATCCCTGACTGTACCCGTACTATACAACATATATAACTTACATCCCTGACTGTACCCGTACTATACAACATATATAACTTACATCTCTGACTGTACCCGTACTATACAACATATATAACTTACATCCCTGACTGTACCCGTACTATACAACATATATAACTTACATCCCTGACTGTACCCGTGCAGGAGGACCCTGGGGGGGTGCCCCCGTTCCCCAGGACGGGGGGGTCAAACATGTCTTTTTGCCGCCTCCCCCCCCCCATTTTCGCCGACCGAAATTTTCTAAAAATGCTTATATGAAAGAAAAAAGGGTCCTCCTGCACATTTTTCATACTTCATTCTAGAAAATTTTCCGCTGCGCGGCGCGTTTCTTAAAACGTTCAAGCACATAATGTCAAACCTTAAATAGTAAAAATTCGATACACACGAACTAGACTAAAAATGTCCATCAAGGAATTCTGTGTACTATTTAAAAAATGCTCATAAAAGATAAATTTGTTTATATGTCTTAGCGAGACAATTAATTCATTTTTTTATGTTACACAACAATAATGTGCCGATGGTGTGAAGTCGGTATATTCAGATCGAGTAGGGTTACATAATTTTATGAGGACACACCATTTCTAAATGCAGGTAGCTTTAAATCGACAAATTACCATGTTAAGAACGCTCTATAATCATTAAAATACATCGTAAAACTCATCTCAGTCATTCTAAATCGTATTTTTTTCCTGGGGGAGACCCCCGAAACCCCCTTAACACCAAATTCTCGCGCATTTAGGTGCTCGCAAATTCATCAAAATGCATCGTAAAACTCATCTAAGCCATATTCTAAAACGTTTTTTTTTCCGGGGGAGACCCCCGGACCCCCCAAACAGCAAAATCTCGCGCTTTCGGGCGCTCGCAAAATCATCAGAATACATTGTAAAACTCATCTCAGCCATTCTAAATTACAATATTTTTTCTCGGGGTTCACCCTAGGCCTCAGACCGCTAAAACACCAAAACCGCGCGCCTTCGACGCTCACACGCTAATTTGGCCAATTTGCGTATTCGTTAATTTCCTTTTAGAAACCCATTCTATCACATTATTACTTTTTTAAATTAAAAGCTATTCAGAAGGTGGTGCAGGGGGTCTTTTTTTATATTTAATTTAAAGTTGTTAGCATATTTTGGGTTTTTTTAAGAGAACAATTTTTGTTTCCTTATCATAATACATCTTGTTCCTTATTATCCAGCTATCAGTCCCTCATTGGGCGTATTTCTCTCTGAGGCTCTTTAAAGGATTTGTGCAGCCAAAATTTTTTTTGATAATACGTCAGGATATTGCTTTGGATGAATGAGAAATTAAGTCCCACCCAACGAATCGCCTAGCTTTTAGCGCTACCGGTTGGTTTTGGTCGTGATTTACGGGTAGTGTCGACTACGGTTCAGAGATAATGAGCTAGGCGCTCACGTGGTCTTGTGATGTCACAGTAGTCCGCGGCTACACAAGGTAAGCCTAGTACTATACATCTATACAGCACATACACGTATACGTTAGATCTACAATTTGAGTTTTTCGAGTAAATGGTTATTCTAGCTTCATGATTAAGATATTTTCAGTTTCAAAACATTCCATTTACACCATTTCAAACATTCAAACAAGAATACCAATTCGATAGCGATATCAATATGATGTTCGGATCAGTCTGGACTGAGATTTAGATAGCATATTATGTAAATTTCTGTGTAATAAAAAACAGTATATTGTAACGCTATCTTTTTACGAGTAAAATCCCAAAATTTAGCATGAATATATCTAGAATCCATGTTTTTATTTCAAACTTCTGCCACAACGATGCAAACACGGCACAGTTTTTGAGTAAAAATAAATTTGGACGGTTATCAGTTATGTGATATTGGAGTAACAGTACCGAACTTATACCGAAAATAATATGTATATCTATATTGTTGCCTTTGAAACTTTAACGTTTACTAAAAAGCAGAAATACATCAATGGTATTTCTGATATATGTTTCTTAATTACAGTATAAGAGTAGATTTAAATTCATTATTTCAAAATCATACTAAATCCTTAAAATAGTATATTCATTGTCGATCCTTTTGTATATCATACCGAAATTTAATAGTATGATATATGAACATTTATCGTATAATCCAAAACGTAACCACATATAGTGTTCAAATGAAAAATGAAATTACTTGTATGCAGGCATTATAAATAGATATAATATCTTGTACCTTTTCAAAAATATACTAAGTGATATTAAAATAAGTATATTTACATATAATTAGTGTGGTCATGCTGTAACCCTTCTTGTATGACTATACATGTAGATTCGAAACGGTGAAAATACATGCTTAGAAGTTTTACTAATACCTTAGAAATTACGGTAGATTGCTATATAGATATGCCACGATTCCGTAATTACAGTATTAGACTGGAATAATGTTTTAAGTTTAATCTTTAGTTGATTAGTTCTTAGAACCATTTTTGTTTCTGAATAAGTCAACTTCCATTATTGTTTTACCTGTGTTCGATATATATTTTATTTCCATTTGCTTTTACATTTTAAAAATGGAGGTGACAATAAAAAACCTAGAGCATAAATGTACGGGGTTTCCATAATTCAAATCACAATCCAATTAACAGATGTCCTAACCTGATTGACAGTAAGACAATAGCAAATACCCGATATAGTCCACCGAATAGCAAATTGCCCGCGGCCAGGTAAATACAGGTGAGTTCGATGAATGGCGTTGTGTACAGGTAAACAACATCCTTGTCCAGGTATTACATAACCATCAAACTAAAGACATGGCTAATTATATATCTATATCGGAGTATCTACTCGTATATCGATTAAAAATTGAAAGCGACCACACGGTCTGAAAAAATAGTTTGTTTTGTTTAATATCTCAATATTTAGATCTTTTATAATATCAAAAATAAATTCTTTCTACCATATGTTGAAACGTTTTACGGTATTGTAATAAATGTATCTCAATTTCTTCGGTTAACAACACACAACACAATGTTTGTAATGATCAATCATCGGTGTGTACGCACGTCAATACTTTAATCAAGGATTTCTTAAATTGCTACATGTACGTAAAATTTCATTTTACAGTCACAAACTTTGTAATTCACAATGTATCAAAGATACAGACTATAGGAAACTATTATCTAATTAAAGCTTATTCGTTGCTGAACTCCTCGACAAAAAATCCGAAACTTTATTTCTGTGCGGATTTTCTTTCATAATTACATGAAGATACCTGCTATTAGAGCATAAATTAGAGTACAGTATTTGAAACATCGAATTTCACTTTTTTAGTTATTTACATTCGAACCAAAGTTATTATACGATTAACTTCACTCAAAAGTAATCATAACAAATCGTTGATCGGCTTTTCCTGTGACCGTCGATGTAAGTGATAGCACACCAGTTATAGTACAGCTATAAACCACGGACTATTGTGACGTCACACGGTTTAGAGCTAGAAAATATGCATAATCGGGCGGCCAGAATTTTGGACCTCGATATCGACTTCTTACGGGTTATTCCGGTCGCGCGTGGCACGGAGAGGTTTCTACACGTGCTAATAAAGCCATTTCCAGCAAAAACTGAAATTATCATTTTTGACTGCACAAATCCTTTAACAACAGCTATTTCTCTATTTTTTTTTACCATGGCATTAATGATCAGAGCTCAAAAGATCGAGACAGAATCTAATTTACATGAAAGTTTTACACTTTTTCTGAATTTTCTTGCTGTACCAACTGTTTGTCATAAACTAACTGTTTTTGGTAAATAAGATATATAAATATAAAGTTTATAAATAAATTTTCCAATAATATAATACAATAGTATTTACAATGGTAATTACCTGGGCTAGACCTGCATATTCTGAGTTTAACTAGTTAAGGGAGAAAATTAACATCTAACATTCCAAGTGGAAACAATTTTAAAGTTTGGGGCAGTATGTTGTAATGTACATTTTTGTTTACAAATACATGTATAATAATCATTTTAAGACGGACAATTGAAGAAGTTCATTAAGAACATAAAAGACATGTGCTTTATGTCATTGACTTCATAATTAATTAAAATAATTAAATCAAAATAAGGTAAAAAATAAAAGATATTAATTCCCAACTCCGATAAATCCTATTTAATTATCATTAGATACAATCTATCAATTCTGAATTTAAAGGGAGAATTCAGTCTAAGAGAACATTAAAATTTGTACATATATCGGAAAATAACCAGTTCTAATGGGAATTAGACCAGTCGGGTTTTCTTTGATATGCCAGAAAAGATCATGGTAATGAAATGCGTGTGAAATGTTGAAACTCGCTCGCTGTCCGCCATTACACATTGTGGTCGAACATCTTGTATGCCGAACCCTGTCCCTTGCTCGTAGAGAAATGCTACTTTTGTCTAGAACTGCTCAAATCGCTCTGACAGTAGTGTTTTTACCTTATCAGGTGAATTTTCTTGCCTAGAAAATCATTTTTATCACCTCCACAGTGGTTATGTAGTTCATTTGTTTAACGTGCGTGACTTTGGCTCGGATATCGGTACAGCGTACATGTTGTGCCTGCTTAATCGTATTGATCAACGATTTGTATTTACAACGGTATCAATTAAAATACTAAATAATGACATGGAATTTGTCAATATTTTATCTTATATGTTTCATAAGAAATGTAGAACAATACATTTATGCCATATTTTGCTTCTTGATTATGTAAAAGAATTAGCCTGAGTGAATTGTCCCTTTAATGTTTATGAGAAAATACTTTTACCAGTAATTCATCTGTTTGGGTACAAAGAGAATCAGATGATTTTAGCAACATTCTCACTCAGTTTCAAGATTATTACTTTATGTACATAAATTCAGAAGATTGAGCAGTCATGATCAGAAGTACGAGTATGGAATTTCTTAAATGTTTTCACTATTGTGGATTTTGTTGACTTTTACTTTCATATAGATATTTATAAGATTTACCTATAATTCCCCTATTGGGCCCTGCCGCTCATGCCCCCGGGGGGTCAGAGCCAAAATTTATGCAGACCTCTAGGACAAGTAGTGATTTATAGGATTTACCTCTATTTCCCCTATTGGGCCCCGCCCCTCCTGCCCCCAGGGGGCCAGAGCCAAAATTTATACAAGTTCTGTTCCCCCTCCCCCAAGGATGTTTGTGGCCAAATTTGGTTACAATCCATGCAGAACTCTAAGACAAGTAGCGATTTATAGGATTTACCTCTATTTCCCCTTTGGGCCAGGTGAGCCAAAAAACTGACACAGATTTGCAGAATTAATTTTTATTTATCATGATGTCACCATTTTATAATGCATATAGTGTATATTCAGAATTGATATAAAAATTTTGCAAAATTCACATCCTTAAAATCTAAATCATGATGAAGGAAGATTTCCTTGTCTAAAGATCAATGTTTCTATTTCGTTATCATGAATAAAATCACAAAATTTGTCCTGTATAGTGACCTTCACAGTTCATTATTTACAAGTCCAATGTATTGTTACAAGATTCCATTTTTTTCTCCTTGTGCAATAATAGTCTTTTTCAGTGCTTTTTCTTCTTGTGTTCTACATCATGCCCTGCTTCCCCGGTCTTCCGTTTCTGTAAAATATTCTGGATTTTCTGCCACTGTCTATCTAACTCGGCTTTCTCATCCTTGGGTCCAGCACGCCTCGTTTTCCGACCATCTGCCATTTTGACTCCATATTGGAAAGCTGCCCTAAAAGTGCAAATAGAAATAGATTGAAAATAGTAGCCTATAAAGATGATTGAAAATATAATATATCCTACCTAATCTTTAAAATAAGTTTGCTTTTATTTAGGTTGAAAATTACTCTTTTATGGAAACTATCCAAACTTAAATGTTCTGAAATCCTACCTACTGTTATCAGTATGGTCTACTTTAATAGAACGAATTGTTTAACTCATTCACCCCTGTAGACACATTTAGACTCTTCTAAATCAAAGAATAGATCAGTCCATTATGAAATGTCAGGGGTGAATGCGTTAAAAAGACCGATCATGAATTAAAATTATTTGAGGTTTTTATTTGATAACTTATTCACAGCTTCGGGTTAAAAAGTGTGGGGAAAGAACAGCAAAAGGGAAAATCTTCAATAATCTTAATTCAAAATTGCTTGGGTAGGGAGCACAGTGCAGCCCTGTAAAATCAAGTGTATTTGAATAAGTAGTGAAAATTTTGTACCAGACCAACAAATTACTCTGAATTAAACAGGGTCTTCGCATTATTCAAGTATAAATACTTAGTATGAAATAGCTACTTTCTGAAAATGAAAGGCTATTTTATCTCTTGTTATCCTCTGAAAAATGAAAACTATAAATTAGTGTAAACCTACTTTGGAAGAGCCTCTTTATTGGCCATATAATCACTATACTCCTCCTGTGTATCAAAGTCCCATCGACCAATCGGGCCTTTCTTGTTGCCCTGGTCCATCTTACTGTAGTCAACCTCATCATCAGAGTCACCAAACGCATCGGCAGCTTCCTCCATCCTGGAACATATTACAACCAGACTTCTTATTATTTCTACAATTTGTACTTTAATCAGATTCCCCCCTCTTGCTGAAAATTATCATTAGGAAAATATTGAATATGTAACACACATACCCGGGATAACACTCGGCATAGCTGTCCACTCCAACCTTGGCTTTTAGCTTCTTCATCCACGATTCAGCTTTCTTAGCCTCAGCTCTGTGAATATACAAAGAGGCAAATCAGAGACAGAAAACAAAGTATTCTCATTATTGCTTAACACATTTAAGATACTTGATCAAACAGATATCAACATGAGGCCCAGAGGGCCTGTATCGCTCACCTGGTTTGTAATGCCAAGTAATGTTCTGAATACAAGTTCATTGTTTCTTTTCTGAAGGAATTTGAATATTTACCTCTAATTCCCCTATTATGCCCCACTCTTTCTGCTCCAGGGGGTCAAAGCCAAAATTCATACAAATTCTGTTAACCCCAAGGATGTTTCTGACCAAACTTGGTTACAATCAATGCAGAACTCTAGGACAGGTAGCGATTTATAGGATTTACCTCTATTTCCCCTATTGGGCCTGCCCCTCCTACCCTGGGGGGTCAGAGCCAAAATTTATACAAGTTCTGTTCCCCTTCCCCCAAGGATGTTTCTGGCCAAATTTGGTTACAATCCATCCAGAACTCTAGGATAAGTAGCGATTTATAGGATTTACTTCTATTTCCCCTATTGGGCATCGCCGCTCCTGCCCCCGGGGGGACAGGGTCACCATTTAAGCAAAATCTGATCCCCTTCCCCTAAGGGAGTTTTTGGCCAAATTTGGTTGCAATCCATGCAGAACTCTAGGACAAGTAGCGATTTATAGGATTTACCTCTATTACCCCTATTGGGCTCTGCCCCTCCTGCCCCAGGGGGGTCAGGGTCACCATTTATGCAAAATCTGATCTCCTTCCCTCAAGGATGTTTCTGGCCAAATTTGGTTGCAATCCATGCAAAACTCTAGGACAAGTAGCGATTTATAGGATTTACCTCTATTACCCCTATTGGGCCCCGCCCCTCCTGCCCCAGGGGGGTCAGGGTCACCATTTATGCAAAATCTGATCCCCTTCCCCTAAGGATGTTTCTGGCCAAATTTGGTTGCAATCCATGCAAAACTCTAGGACAAGTAGCGATTTTTAGGATTTACCTCTATTACCCCTATTGGACCCCGCCCCTCCTGCCCAAGGGGGGTCAGGGTTACTATTTATGCAAAATCTGATCCCCTTCCCCTAAGGAAGTTTCTGGCCAAATTTGTTTGCAATCCATGCAGAACTCTAGGACAAGTAGCGATTTATAGGATTTACCTCTATTACCCCTATTGGGCCCCGCCACTCCTGCCCCAGGGGGGTCAGGGTCACCATTTATGCAAAATCTGATCCCCTTCCCCTAAGGAAGTTTCTGGCCAAATTTGGTTGCAATCCATGCAGAACTCTAGGACAAGTAGCGATTTATAGGATTTACCTCTATTACCCCTATTGGGCCCCGCCCCTCCTGCCCCAGGGGGGTCAGGGTCACCATTAATGCAAAATCTGATCCCCCTCCCCTAAGGAAGTTTCTGGCCAAATTTGGTTGCAATCCATGCAGAACTCTAGGACAAGTTGTGATTTATAGGATTTACCTCTATTACCCCTATTGGGCCCCGCCCCTCCTGCCACAGGGGGGTCAGGGTCACCATTTATGCAAAATCTGATTCCCTTCCCCTAAGGAAGTTTCTGGCAAAATTTGGTTGCAATCCATGCAGAACTTTAAGACAAGTAGCGATTTAAAGGAAATGTTGACGGACGGAGGACGGACGGATGGACAACGGACGACAGACAACGGACGCCGCACCACGGCAAAAGCTCACTGGCACTTCGGGCCAGGTGAGCTAAAAATGAGCAAGACATGAAAAGATGATTGAACCAATGGTATCATTGAATTATAATTATGAGCAAATTTGATTTTAAATAAAACAAAATAAAATTCTGTAGATTTCTTTTAATAAAACTTGATTAAAAATGATTTGGAAGCATTTTACAACTAGATCCCATGTAAACATTTAATTTTTGTGCAAACATTAGAATTGAATGCAATTTTTCTTTTTCTTCTTCTCCTTCTTTAGGTTGTCACCATCCGTCAATAGTGACTATTAAAGGTGTTATTTCTATGGTCATATGATTACTAATTGTTCACATCCCTATTGCACATAAGACTACTAGATCTATTTACTGGGTTTTTTTCTCAACAGAATGATATTTTTCTGAACTATTATACTGATCACAGCCAAAACTCATATTCAGCAATACTTACGATGCCTTTTCCTCTTCTATCTCTGCATAACTCTGCGAAAAATATCATAATGGTCTTAAATACAGTCTCTTTTATTTTTAGAAAATGTTCAAATCAATTAATGAAGATGTCTTGAATCAATTGACTATCACAGGCCTTGTGCAATAATACAACTAAGGGCTGTCCCAGCAAAACATATATGGCACCCAGGGAAGGCACTTTAAAAAATAGTATGTGCCATGGTGGGTTCAAAATAAAATCACTTCTGTGCCAGGGTGGCGTTTCAATAAAATCCCTTCTGTGGGTGGGTCTATCTGAAGCATTTGTAACCTTTTGAAATAAAATGCAAATTTTATGTTTTATAATGTTGCTCAGTCATCCTGACTACAAAAATACAAAAATAAATATTGAAAAAAATGTTAATTTCTGACAATATTTAATGTGTTGTTCATCTTCAATACAAAACAATTATTATATTTTCTTAGTATTTTGATATAATAATGATAGACTATTTATCTAAAACATATTATATTCATTCAAACTTGACAATGGTACAAGGAAACAATAGATTAGTTTTGGCAAAATAACAGATCTTTATTTAAATTCACTGGTATTAAGTCGAGGAAAAAGTTGCAATTCACAAGCTTAAGTGTGAATGTTCAGATGTCTACTTTTGCATTATGCTTGCGAAACACTTCAGTATGTTTAGAAGATTTTACGCTGGTTCTACAAGGATTGTACCCTTATACAAATTTAGTAGTAGATGCAGCATAACAAACAAAAGTTCACTGCACCATATACAGTGCAATTTTGTCCTAGGACTCTTTGGTGATGCTAGAAATCAAAATGTGTAAATCCAAATACTACAAATCGGAGTGAAATAAAAAATTTAATCGCTTCTATGCCATGGTCTTGTTCACAAAAAAATAGATATGTGTGTGGGTCAACAAAATTGAAAATCACTTCTATCGGTGGGTCTCCCAATTTCAAAGTGCCTTCCCCCCCTACCATATATGTTTTACTGGAACAGCCCTAAATGTATATAATGAAATCGATATAAAATGTTTCTGATGCATTTAAATGTATGTAAGTACTTCAAGTGAGCATATCCCCACAGCCCGCAAGCATTAAGTATTATGTAGGTCAGTCCAGTAAAAATTTGAGGGCTCACAATGGGGTATTTTTTCATGAAAAAACACAAAACATTAATCATCAATTTTTTATGATGGCGCTAAACTTTCTCAATTTATATTTTGATTTCCTATTGCCGTCCAAACAATGTCATACAAATCAAATTTCCACAAATAACTAGGTAATTCTTGACCCTTATAATGTATATTGAGAGAAAGTGCATTAAAACCTGGTATGATAGCACCTAGGGGCAGACTGTCTCTAATACTGTTTATAACTAATAACAAATTCACCTCTAAAAACACAATTGAGTTCTTCCATTTCAAATGCTGAAATAACTCATTATGAATTTTCAGTGGTGAATGAGCTAAACACTTAATCCATAACTTTTCAATGATACAGGTACCCAACCCCCACTCCAGCTTTTTCTCTCCCTCACCTTAAACCTATCGTTGATACTTTTAACCATCTCTGTGGCTGACTGTGGAATAACCTTCTCTTCATCCTAGAACAAATTATATACATGTACTAAATAATAAAACCAAAATAATTTTGTATCACAAAGCTTTTAGATTTGAAATACAGTCAAACCTCGATGATTCGAACTTCGATGAATGATTTCTCGCTGTATCGAACTTTTTGTCTGGTCCCGAATTTCTTCACTATATAACATTACTAACTAACCCATGTATGAATCGAAGTTTTATGAATCGAAGTTCTCGATGTATCGAACTTTTTTCATGGACCATTTGTTATAGAATCATAGGTAACTGATGATTCGAATAAAAATTTACCTGTACAGATCAGGTGTTCGCCGATACCCCGCGGCATGCTGTCACACCTAGCTGTCTCGCGACGGCCCTTCGCCGGACAATAGGGATTATGACAGCTTGTGTTGCTAGCTTGATATCATCAAGATAATTAATATCACTAATCAGGCCGATACCCGGTGCTTTGTTTTTACAAGCTGCGTTATTAAATCATTAGTACGGCAAAGATACAGTTAGTCGTTTTTGATGTTCGCCGCCGCCATTGGTAGCGGTTTGTAGAATTTACGGAACGGTAAATAGCGAGCCACATTATTAGTAACTCATACTCAAAACTGTTACATTGCACAACTTTGGCATAAATACTGGAGCAAATCGATCATTCTAAATCGAAGTATTTTGTAGGTGTTGTAGCTCTTTCGGTTCCTCCTTTTTAGTTTCGTTTTTACAACATGTTTTCGTTTTTATATTCATTCCGTAATATTAACCATCGCTTAAATATATAGTCACCAAACGAACACTTGTACATGGGTTAGGCCTAGTACATGTAAGTCTTGTTTATAATATACGTATGTATTGCTGATGATAGCAATTAGTTTCTCCTATATCAAACCAAGAATATCGATCTTTTAGAATCTACAATCTACGTTTGGTAGATTCTAAAATTTCTTACGATAGCAATACATGTGATTAATTGCATACTTCGTTTTTATTTTGTTTTGCTTGTGGTACAATGATTATAAAGTTTACGGAACGGAGACGACATGTACACAACTACCACAGTTGGTCATGGTAAAAAAAATCAGTCTAATTTCAACCACGAATAATTCGAAGTCTCGATGATTCGAAGTTTTTCTGACGGTCCCTTCAACTTCGATACATCGAGGTTTGACTGTATTATATTTTTGGAGCTACAAGGTGGAATCTTTTACACGTACCATTTCTTCACACATTGACTCCTGTCTCACAATGTCCATAAACATCTCCTTTTGTATTTCATAAATGAAATCTTTAACTTGCCTTCGTAAAAACATCTTGACAGTTTTAAAAGTTTGTAATATAAAGGTACTCGAAACATACTTCCAAAACTGAATTTAGGAAAAATGGTATTATAAGCAGTACCTCCTCTGACGGCTTCTCAAAGTATGATTTTTTCTTTCTCTCCTCTCTTTCTCCTCTGTGTGAATCTCGTTCACGATGGGACTCTCTCTCCCGATCCCGTCCTCGGTCACGGTCTCGATCTCTATCTCCTCTGTCTCTATCCCGTCTATCTCTGTCACGATCTCTGCCTCCGTCCCTCCCCTGGTCACGGTCACGATCACGATTTCTCTCCCTGTCTCGATCACGATCACGATATTCACGGTCTCTCCTGCTGTCACGTTCGTCATCCCGGCCTCGATCTCGCCGGTCTTTCCTGTCCTTCGACTTTGAAACATTTGGCACATAATCTCCAGCATCAGCATATATACTGTTAAATAAACACAACATTCAGCAATAACTGGCAAACAATTTGCAAAGTTCCTTAGAAATGACTTATAGGCTATTTTCTATAAACACATAAATAATAGTTAAAGCTCTGTTCCTCTAAAGCGAGTTGTGTAGCATTCTTAATATTGATAATAATGTTTGAATGTAATGCTTTCACTATACTATTATGATTTTCAATTCATAGACAATAATTTCAATACCCTGTACTTTTTGAGGAAAAATACAACTGTACATTTGTACAATTCAGAAAAATGTTTACACAGAATTGGAAAAATACAGAAGAATTTCTCTTGAGTTCAAAAGTAAAGTTGTTACCACATAAAGCAATCCGAAAATCTTTAATGATAAACCTTTCTGAAGTTGATTTCTATGCTCCATCATCTTAAATGTTACATCAAAGAAATCAAATAAAAAGACCATGCTTAAGACAATCGATACCTGACTCATACAAGATAGACAATAGCAATTTAAATACTCACTTATCGTCAGCTCCTGGTAACTTCTCCTTCGGTTTTTCTTCATCTTTCAATTTTCCTGAAGATCAATTTTTCATTGTGAACATTTCATAATGCAAAACTTACAAATTAAACACCAAAAATTAGCCTTCACATAAGTTAATACAATCAATATCTGTAAGATGTTATAGGAAAAGTTTTCATCCATTGTAATATATGTACAATAAATAGACTACTATCAAACAATTTATATTTGCAGTGACTTCACTTTATGTTTTCTCACAGCCATTTAATTTTGCGCTTTACAGTTTAATTAAAAGCTATATTATTCTTTTAGCAGAAATAATTTTGCTGTTTAATTTTTGCAAATTGAAACCACGCGCGAAATACATGTATACAGAATTTAATTGCATGTGAAAATCAGTTGGGTTACACTATCTCATTCATACATTTCTGACTATAACAACAATATTTTCGTTCTTTAAAGTCCAGTGATAATTGGATTTTTCTGTCAATTTTTTTGACAATGTATCATTTCATTTATATTTTTGGCAACTTTTTGTTGTGCTAATTCCATAGGACTTTTCTCAGAGGAATGTCTAAACTTGATACCATGACTAACCTTTTTCTTTCTTTTTGAGTTTCTTGCTTTCTCTGCGACCTTGTCGAAGGTAGGACAGAATCTGTGTTAGCTTGTTGATGACAATATCGTTTGTAGTCAGGGTAGTTGTAGCCTAGAACATAAAGAAACTATGGTGATGCTAATTTTGTATACAGTTCAAAGTAAAAAAACAAAAACAAAAATCCATCATCAGACAATTTAAAGTAAGTTTTATTTCTGTGCCATTAATTTCTTTTACATCTTTAAGGATTTGTATTAGAGGTACCCATACATGTACTCAAACAGGCGTCAAAACCAGTGGAAACCTATTTCTCTAATTCGCAACTACGGAAATTTGGAATGATTTGCTCTGGCTTTACAATTAGGAAAATTAAAGGCGTTTTTCAGGTCTTAACCAATTAATTTGGTTATAATGTTGATTTCTGTTGCAAAAGTATTTTGAAAATTCTGAATGCCTGAACACTTTAAAAGTTGCTTTCCACAGCAAGTATTGTAAATGTACATGTACCATGTAGTATTTTAGCATGCCCCAAAACAATAAAGTAGTCCAATATTAAAATCTCAAAGATAAACATACTTCTAAACTTGGGCAGTCAGCTTTGCTCCTAATTGTTGTCGTCGGAACATCCAAATCAGCATATTCATCTTCAAGATCCACAACATATGCCATGCGCCTTGGCAAGAATAACTCATTCCTTTCTGGTAGTTTATTCTTAAACAATATTCGGTAAATGTTTCTTCCTGCAACATATGAATGACTGTATCACTTTAAACCTGCTTTGACATGAAGAAAGATAATTTTCGCATGAAATATGTTTATTTTTCAAAATGTTTGGTTTTCTAGTTTAACTATTAACAGCCAGGTCCATCTCAGGATGTGCTAGGTTTTTTGGTGGAGAAAACCTGGTGTACCCACAGAAAAATCAACACAGTGGTCAGTACCTGAAAACTGTACCCCACATAAGATTCAAACTCGCGACCCAGAGGCAGTGAATATGTGGAAATACACTCGTACATATTAACCACACAGTCTCAATCTTTTTTTCTGACAGTGATCCTGATCAGTCAACTGGACCTTTCGTTAGGGTGAAGGCCATAACCAACCAACCATACATACCCATTTTTGTCTTGAATTGTATGAAAGTTTCTGGGTCTTCCTTTTCCTCTCTAGAATGAAGACATCAATATCATTTTAACATATACTTTTATGCTAATTTGATTGTCAAGTTCTACTATGTTAAAAAGTTATTTAAATCAATATCTTTTATAAGTTTACATATTTTCAGTCCATTAATAAAGCCATTCTTGTGATAAAATAACGATGATCATACATGTTTTGTTAAATAAAGACACAATGTACTATTTTTGAGGAAAGTATTTCTAAAACACTGCCTTGTAAACATGTGGTAGTTGCAGAATAAACAACTAGTAGTACAGTATTCTTCCAGCAGAAACTCTTTAGAAACATGCTAATGTTAAAAACATGTAACACATTTCTATAATAAATCAAAGGACACGTCATTTAACAAGAGCTGTTGAAGAACAGCAAAGCTCGCCTATTCAGAAGAAGTTGATGTTTAAGTATTTACTATTTGAACATGGAAATATGACAAATGAACAGACTCAAAAACACCCTAAAGGGCCCCAAATTGGTTGTATTATCACGTTCAGCATCCATACACATTAGGAAAATAAAATCATAAACATTTATGATGACTTAAGCTTAAACAATTGACGAAACAGAAACTTGCTCAAAAACCAACATGGAAATATGACAAATTAACAGACTCAAAAACACCCTTAAGGGCCCCAAATTGGTTGTATTATCACGTTCAGCATCCATACACATTAGGAAAATAAAATCATAAACATTTATGATGACTTATGCTTAAACAATTGACAAAATAGAAACTTGCTCAAAAACCAACATGGAAATATGACAAATTAACAGACTCAAAAACACCCTAAAAGGCCCCAAATTGGTTGTATTATCACATTCAGCATCCATACACATTAGGAAAATAAAATCATAAACATTTATGATGACTTAAGCTTAAACATTTGACGAAACAGAAACTTGCTCAAAAACTTTAACGTAAAATGGGACGCCGACGCCGACGCCGGGGTGACAACATTAGTTCCCCCTATTCTTCGAATAGGCGAGCTAAAAAGTCATCAACTTCATTTACAATATTATATCAGAAGTATTCACAAAATATAATGAAGTCTCATCACTGCCACGGAGATGACCTACTTTTTGGGTGCTGGAGGTACTAGTGCAGCTGGTGCTGGTGTAGTGGTTTGCCCTTGGGCTGGGGCCTGGCCTGGAGCTTGACCTTGGGGTTTGTCTGGGGCTTGTGAGCCAGTAGAAGGCTGAGATACAATCATTTCCATTACCTCTTCATCCTCACGTTCCTTACTGTGGATTTCGGCCCTTACCTATTCAAATTAATCATGTGGTATTCTGGTAATACAATTACTCATTTGAATCTGTTTTATGATCAGCCTTCACAAAATAAATCAATCAAATTGAATAGATACAATCACATTTTAGCACAAAGTTTCTATACATGAAATGCGCTGAAAGATGCACCATCGCTGACAAACAGTATTTTTTTACTCTCAAAAACAGGAGCAGACGATTTAGTATTTTTCTTCGGTTACAAAAATTACTTACTTTATGCCATCACCACCATTGAAAAGTTTGAGTTTCTCATTTCACTTCAAGATAAAATTTAAAATATCAAAAAGAATTAATTGTATCCCTAAAAAAATTCTGTGACACTATTTCCTATATGGAATGCAGTACTGATTGTGCATGCACCAAAAGCAAAATAAATTATTTTAAATTACGTTTTGTGTTAATTAGACATATATATACAAAATAAAATACCAATTATTGCTCAAATGATGGGTATCATTTATGCTCTGTCGGCGGTGGAGCATCTCTAAATATGTTTTATATTGCTACATATGTGTTTATAGTATTTTTCAGAAACACCTGGTTCTAATTTTTAGTTTGGATCATATGTACAGTAGTACTTGCTATTATTTCCAACATGAGAAGTCTACCAAGTTACCTTTTCCAATAAAGCAAAGTCCAATCCTTTCACCAAATGGGTATGTTCCATATCTCCTCCCAGGTATTTGGATTCCTGAATCAACTGTTTCCTCCTCTCCGCATAATTCTCTCCACTAGGGAAATCAAACAACATTTTTATCATTTGTCCAACTATAAACTGCAAGTGAACCTGTTAATCCCAAACTCAATAAGTCTATGAAAGCTTTTACTAGATACCATAAGAACTGCAAATCAATTTTAGGTAAAGAGAAATTCATTTTTAATATCATTTGAGAGAAAATATTATCAACACAGTTTAAAAGAAAAAATAGATGTAGAGAAATTAAAATTCCTTACGCCTTTGCATCTGGTGCCACAGCCCTATAATCAGCTGTGGTACTGATAATTTCCGTTTCTGCATAATCTCGATTAAGTCCATCTCGTCTTTCTCTTGCCTACAAAATAAATCACAATATTGACTAAATTGTGTATGGAAGTCAAGGTCATCAACAAATTATGTTTTTTTTTATGGTAAAAGATATTTAAACTAAATTTAAGAAAATAAACAAGAGGCCCAGAGGACCTGTATCGCTCACCTGGTTTGTAATTTCAAGTCATGTTCTGAATACAGGTTCATTAATTTGTTTCTTTTCTGAAGGAATATGAATATTTACCTCTTATTTCCCTATTTCGCTCCGCCACTCCTGCCCCTGGGGGGTCAGAGCCAAAATTTATACAAGTTCTGTTCCCCTTCCCCCAATGATGTTTGTGGCCAAATTTGGTTACAATCCATGCAGAACTCTAGGACAAGTAGAGATTTATAGGATTTACCACTATTTCCCGTATTGGACCCCACCCCTCCTGCCCCCGGGGGGTCAGAGCCAAAAATTATACAAGTTCTGTTTCCCTTCCCCCAAGGATGTTTGTGGCCAAATTTGGTTAAAATCCATCAAGTACTTTATGACTAGTAGTGATTTAAAGGAATTATCTCTACTTTCCCTATTGGGCCCAGCCCCTCCTGCCCCAGGGGGGTCAGGGTCACCATTTTTGCAAAATCTGATCCCCTTCCCCTAAGGAAGTTTCTGACCAAATTTTGTTAAAATCCATGCAGTACTTTATGACAAGTAGCGATTTAAAGGAAATGTTGACGGACGGACGGACGACAGACGGACAGACGACAGACGCCGCGCCATGACATAAGCTCACCGGCCCTTCAGACCAGGTGAGCTAATAAATTCAAAATGACCATTTGAAACTTTAATCAGACCATAAGGAAAGATAACAGAACTAATCAAACTAGTGCCCGCAAAGGAAAGAGGGACAAAATATATTAACTTTGTTAAAATGTGGTGAAAACATCCGTTTGAATATTAGTAAAAACAAGAGGCCCAGAGGGCCTGTATCGCTCACCTGGTTTGTAATGCCAAGTAATGTTCTGAATTCAGGTTCATTGTTTCTTTTCTGAAGGAATTTTAATATTAACCTCTAAATCCCCTATTGGGCCACACCCCTCCTGCCCTCAGGGGGTCAGAGCCAAAATATATACAAGTTCTGTTCCCCTTCAAAAAAGGATGTTTGTGGCCAAATTTGGCTACAATCCATGCAGAACTCTATGACTAGTAGTGATTTAAAGGATTCACCTCTATTTCCCCTATTGGGCCCCGCCCCTCCTGCCCCCGGGGGGTCAGAGCCAAAATTTATACAAGTTCTGTTCCCCCTCCCTTAAGGATGCTTGTGGCCAAATTTGGTTACAATCCATGCAGAACTCTATGACTAGTAGCGATTTAAAGGAAATGTTGACGGACAGACGGACGGGCGGACGACGGACCCCGCGCCATGACAAAAGCTCACCGGCCCTTTGGGCCAGGTGAGCCTTCGGGCCAGGTGAGCCTTCGGGCCAGGTGAGCCTTTTGGGCCAGGTGAGCTAATAATAACATGTACATGCAGTGAATTAAAAGTGCTAAATGTGCGTTACATAGAAAGAAAGTAAATTTTTGAATATTTACCTCACTGGAATGAGGACGTAATTAGTATCACATGAGTATAAATCTTACCCGATCTCTGTATTTTTCTTCCAACTCTTTCTGTCGCTCTTCTTCCAATCGCTTGAGCTTTGCATAGTAACTATAAGACAGCAAGGATATCAAATATAACTGGTTTATAATATATCAGTCATGAAATCTTAAAACTGAAAAGACATTTTTTTTAATTTCCTGAGTAGACTTTTGTTAACAGTTTATGTTTATATTTACCTTTTCTTTTTACGTCTCTTTGTCGCTGGATCGTCATCATCCTCTTCTGGTCTTGTTGGCAATGGGCTGGAAATAAAAGAAGACATGGATGAATCTCATTTTCTATCAAAACATGGACGGATATTATTTTCATCTGATTAATATATCTGTTTAATTCCTTTAAAATATAAATAAACACCAGAACTTTCTTTAAAAGGATAGTCGGTTTTGAAATTTAAAATTGAATTACATAATTTTTGTGGTTCACAATTTTGCATTCTACTTAATAAGTTATCTTAAAATTAATTAGCATTTTTTCCCTTGTCCTCAGTATGAAATATCATAAGGTATGGTAAAACAAATATTGGGTAAAACAAAAAAGGTCAAATTGTGTAATCCTATTTACACCATACAGTTAAGAGGGACAAATAAGTTACATCATGATCTGTATAAACATGTACTCACATTTTCGGTACTCTTGCACTAGTGCTGCTGCTAGTACTACTACTACTGTGAGGTATAGATGACCCTGAAGGAGCCCTAGGGGTCATGAGCATTTTCCTAAAATCATCATTGGTAAGAGGATGGCTGCAAAAATGAAAGAAACATCATAGTTAGTGATGCCAATCAACAAATGAAATTATTACAAATGTTGTTGCTGTGCTCACTGTATGGATAGCATTTTGCTTATGGAAGACACTAATTGCTTAATTAAATAAAAATAATCATTTTAGCATTTTTGCTCGCCATTTTTTTGTCTGAAGAAAGAAATTAAATTTGTAATTTCATTTTTTATACCTGAGCTATCAAATCCATATGATTCAAGATGGAATTCAAGTTCCTAAACATTTGTCATTCCAAGTGTTACACCGAAAAAATAATGGCCTTGTTAATATGGCCTTGAGGAATAGGGAGGGATATGTGGAAGAGTATGAAAATTTCATGTTCCTTCGTTATTTTCTTAGATTATACATTTAGCAATTAAAAGCATTGCAAATTTTGCCCTATGCACTATTGTATATATCATAAGTTTTTAAAGACAAAAAAGTGACTTTGTTGGGCACTAGGTGTGTTCTGCTAAATACATTTCTTTTTTTGCTAAAGAAAAAGGAACGGTTTTAGCAACTTTTGCTAAGGGGTTATTTGATCTAGAGTTACCAGAGTGTTGGACATAACCTATTAATAGTTTATTGTATATGAAATTGAAAATTTGGATGAAAAAAACAACATGTCTTATCACATCAAATACAGCATGTTTTTAACATACAGCTTATAATTAAAGTCTGTCAAATTCAATGATATTTGTAACATGATCTGTTCATTCAATCATATCTGTGAAATAAAATTACCCTTCATCATCCTCGTCATCAATGCGGAAGTCAGTTGGAGGAAGAGGGTTGGAAAACACTTCGGAATCCCCTAAAAATAAAAGATGTGATGTGAGTACTATAATTATAACTTGAAGAGTTTCCTAAAAACTAACACTAATATTACAGATATTAAAGAGATTAGCACATCATCAGTTTACAGTTAATCAATACCAAACTAATGGTAGTTATATCATTATACAGTAAGTAAGAGATAATAAAACTAGATAACTTCAGATTATCCAGATGTAGACTGTGGTTTAAACTTCATAGATTGTAAGCCCAGGTAGGTGTACAATCGTACATCTACATGCTGCCCTACCACCCCTACCCCATAACGGCATTATAGTAGCATAAAAGGCAATTAAATTTGGGAATATTACAAATCTTTTATCTTCTTCTAAACTGATTTTCCTAATCCTAATGTCTCCCTCGCACTGCACCACTATGCCATGTGATATTCTTGGACTTTCCAACAAAACAAGAGGCCCAGAGGGCCTGTATCGCTCACCTGGTTTGTAATGCCTAGTAATGTTCTGAATACAGGTTCATTGTTTCTTTTCTGAAGGAATTTGAACATTTACCTCTAATTCCCCTATTTGGCCCCACTCTTTATGCTCCAGGGGGTCAAAGCCAAAATTTAAACAAATTCTGTTAACCCCAAGGATGTTTATGGGCCAAATTTGGTTAAAATCCAAGCAGAACTTTATGACTAGTAGCAATTTATAGGATTTACCTCTATTTCCCATATTGGTCCGGTCCTTGCCCCTCCTGCTTCCAGGTGTCAAAGCCAAAATTTATACAAACTCTATTCCCCTTCCCCCATGGATGTTTGTGGTCAAATTTGGTTTCAATCCATGCAGAACTCTAGGACAAGTAGCGATTTATCAGATTTACCTCTATTTCCCATATTGGGTCCCACCCCTCCTGCCCCCGGGGGAGTCAGAGCCAAAATTTATACAAGTTCTGTTCCCCTTCCCCCAAGGATGTTTCTGGCCAAATTTGGTTACAATCCATGCAGAACTCTAGGACAAGTAACAATTTACAGGATTTACCTCTATTTCCCGTATTGGGCCCCGCCCCTCCTGCCACCGGGGGAGTCAGAGCCAAAGTTATACAAGTTCTGTTCCCCTTCGAATTTCCCCAAGGATGTTTCTGGCCAAATTTGGTTACAATCCATGTAGAACTCTAGAACAAGTAGCAATTTATAGGATTGACCACTACGTCCCCTATTGGGCCCCGCCCCTCCTGCCCCCAGGGGTTCAGAACCAAAATTTATACAAGTTCTGTTCCCCCTCCCCCACGGATGTTTGTGGCCAAAATTGGTTACAATCCATGCAGAACTCTAGGACAAGTAGCGATTTATAGGATTTACCTCTATTTCCCCTATTGGGCCCCGCCCCTCCTGCCCCCGGGGGGTCAGAGCCAAAATTTATACAAGTTCTGTTCCCCTTCCCCCAAGGATGTTTGTGGCCAAATTTGGTTACAATCCATGCAGAACTCTATGACAAGTAGCAATTTAAAGGAAATGTTGATGGACAGACGGACGCTGACGGACGACGGACGCTGACGGACGCCGCGCTTTGACATAAGCTCACCGGCCCTCTGGGCCAGGTGAGCTAAACAAGAGGCCCAGAGGGCCTGTATCGCTCACCTGGTTTGTAATGCCAAGTAATGTTCTGAATACAGGTTCATTGTTTCTTTTCTGAAGGAATTTGAATATTTACGTCTAAATTTCCTATTGGGCCCCACCCCTCCTGCCCCCATGGGGTCAGAGCCAAAATTTATACAAGTTCTGTTCCCCATCCCCCAAGGATGTTTGTGGCCAAATTTGGTAACAATCCATGCAGAAAGCTAGGACAAGTAGCGATTTAAAGGATTTACCTCTATTTCCCCTATTGGGCCCCGCCTCTCCTGCCCCGGGAGGGTCAGAGCCGAAATTTATAAAGGTTCTGTTCCCCTTCCCCCAAGGATGTTTTTGGCTAAATTTGGTTACAATCCATGCAGAACTCTAGGACAAGTAGCGATTTATAGGATTTACCTCTATTTCCCATATTGGGCCCCACCCCTCCTGCCCCGGGGGGGGGTCAGAGCCAAAATTTATACAAGTTCTGTTCCCCTTCACCCAAGGATGTTTGTGGCCAAATTTGGTTACAATCCATGTAGAACTTTAGGACAAGTAGCGATTTATAGGATTTACCTCTATTTCCCCTATTGGGCCCCGCCCCTCCTGCCCCTGGGGGGTCAAAGCAAAAATTTATACAAGTTCTGTTCCCCTTCACCCAAGGATGTTTATGGCCAAATTTCACAATCCATGCGGAACTCTATGACTAGTAGCGATTTAAATTAAATGTTGACGGACGGACGACGGACGCCGCGCCATGACATAAGCTCACCGGCCCTTTGGGCCAGGTGAGCTAAAAAAAGATTGCTTCGACGTTTATTGTCCTTATATATAATTAGCTTTTGTCCAAAATGACCAAAGTTTCCAGCATTGGGCAAAATGGTACATGAATATGTAGCGGAATTGAACTGGGTCAATCATCGGTGACCAGGTAGCTCTGCAGTTGAGCATTCAGCTAGTTTTAAGAGGTCCCGGGTTCGAATACCAGTCTTGCCCCTACATTTCCTCCTTTCCTGCTACAAAATTGGCGCCCAACTAAAATACACACTGTGGTCTCATATGTCTTCATGGAGGACAACTTTGAAAAAGAAGTGAGGAGTGTAGTTGGATTGGACTGGGTCAATCATCTGTGACCAGGTAGCTCAACGGTAGAGCATTCGGCTAGTGTTCGGAGGTCCCGGGTTCGAATACCAGACTTGCCCCTAAATTTCCTCCTTTCCTGCTACAAAATTGGCGCCCAACTAAAATACCCACTGTGGTCTCATATGTCTTCATGGAGGACAACTTTGAAAAAGAAGTGAGGAGTGTAGTTGGATTGGACTGGGTCAATCATCTGTGACCAGGTAGCTCAACGGTAGAGCATTCGGCTAGTGTTCGGAGGTCCCGTGTTCGGAGGTCCCGGGTTCGAATACCAGTCTTGCCCCTACATTTCCTCCTTTCCTGCTACAAAATTGGCGCCCAACTAAAATACCCACTGTGGTCTCATATGTCTTCATGGAGGACAACTTTGAAAAAGAAGTGAGGAGTGTAGTTGGATTGGACTGGGTCAATCATCTGTGACCAGGTAGCTCAACGGTAGAGCATTCGGCTAGTGTTTGGAGGTCCTGGGTTCGAATCACGGGTGCCGCTACATTGTCTCCTATACTGTTACAGATATATCCTGATCTACTCCAACAACGTTAGAGGAAGAGCATGGCGTGACACTTAAGCTATTAATCATTACGTCATGTCTAGACCTAACATAAGTTTCTAAATATCGACGTCTAATATTATTGGATTAATGCGGATTTATCGATAAAACTTTCAAATAACGATTCTTTTTTCTTCTTGGGCAAAAACACACGACGTCAATACCATTATTAGGTGGATTAATCACAATAAATGTCAACAAATAAAATCATTTAACGATTTTAGAAAGATATTGCAATGTATCAATGATAAGAAATAAGAAAGAAATCAATGCGATGATTGATTCGGCATAAAAACAAACTTTTGATATTAATCGATTAAAATTCCAGGGTATATCTGATAGCATGCAGAAAATTCAATGTATTACGTTCAGGCATCTTGTGCTGTTGTTGAAGCGATCCAGATCAGAAAAATTTGTGGCTGCTTTTTTTCTCCGGAAGTAATTATACCGGAACACTTTAGTGCGCATGTAATCCTATATAACCAAGGAGTCGGATTGCGGTCATTTCTTTTCCGGAAATGCTAACGACCACCAAAATTTGTGAAACCACCCAAATTTATAGATTCCAAGGCTATACCATAACATTTAGGAACAAAAGGATTAAGACGCACTCTCAAACATTTTAAAATAAATTTCTATTTTCTACTGATATGACTAAGTTTTTTTTTAAAGTTACACTGTACATGTACAAAGAGATTTAAATACTATTTAAATCTCTGATGTACAGTAGGTCTACAAAATGCAGACACGTACAAAATCCCTTCCCTCTTTAATAGCTGTACACCACTGTTTCGCGTGCGTTTAGATTTCACGCCTGACGTTAGTGTGTGAAAGCGCAAACATAGTATCTACTGTAAGTATCTGCTATACTGTAGGCACTAGTCCGCTATCCCTGCCTACATTATTAGACATTTTTATATACAAATAATATATAGGCTATTTATAAATGTATATTGAAAATCTACATGTATATTAGTAAAAAACTAATAATATAGTCACATATTTAGCGGACTAAGTAGACACTTTATGTCACTAACGTTATAAAGTTTCATAAAATCGCTAAGATGGTTTTACTTTAAGCAATATATTAAATTAGTAATGTCTTTTATTTTTCAAATGTAACAGTAAAGCAAGTTTGATAATTTTGCCGAGTTTCATGAGTTATTTGCTATATATTTCGGTTACTACACATATCATCAACAATTTTAAATGTAGATAAATGAAGTATTAATCGTCATAACGCGGGTCGTCGTATGTTTCCCACCGTCGTAAACTATGCGGTAAAATAGTGCAACGCACCTTCTTTAGATTTGGACAGAAAATTTTGATTTTGTCTAGTGTTGACTTATACATCTTTACGGAAACGTGATGACCTAAGTTCCAGAACGGCTTTAGTTTTTAAAATGGAAATGTAAAATGAGATAGACTACAGTGGCGTAGGAAGATGAAACGTAAGGGGGGGGGGGGGGGGGGGGGCAAAGGTCCTCAATATTTTGTAACCCCTCCCCCCCCCCCCCCCCCGCCGCACCTACAGGAGGAGATTAATTCAACTCCCAACCATATATGTTTTATGTACATTTTTCATATATCAGTAAATTTAATCCTTGTACACATTTATAGACAGTGGGGTCGCTATAAAAGGATATTAACGAATACGCAAATTGGCCAGATTAGCGTGTGAGCGCCGAAGGCGCGAGATTTTAGTGTTTTAGGTGTCTGAGGGTGACCCCCGGAAAAATATAGTAATTTAGAATGGCTGAAATGAGTTTTACAATGTATTTTGATGATTTTGCGAGCGCCCGAAAGCGCGGGATTTTGGTGTTTGGGGGGTCCGGGGCCTCCTCTAGGAAAAATATTACGATTTAGAATAGCTTAAATGAGTTTTGATGAATTTGCGAGCGCCCGAAAGCGCGAGATTTTGGTGTTTGGGGGGTCCGGGTGTCTACCCCGGAAAAAAAAATTACGGTTTAGAATGCCTGAGATGAGTTTTACGATGTATTTTAATGATAATAAAGCGTTCTTAACATGGTAATTTTTCTATTTAAAGCTGCTTGCATTTAGAAATGATAATTGTGTCGTCAAAACATTATGCAACCCTACTCGATCTGAATACACCGGCTTCACCATCGGCACATGGTTGTGTAACATAAAAAATAAATTAATATTGTCTCGGTAAGACATAAACAAATTGATCTTTTAAGAGAATTTTTTTAGGTAGTACATAAAATCCTTTGATGGACATTTTTAGTCTAGTTCTGTGTATTGAATTTTGACTAGGCCTATTTAAGGTTTGACATTATGTGCTTGCACGCTTGCACGTTTTAGGAAATACGCTGCGCAGCGGAAAATTTTCTAGAATGAAGTACGAAAAATGTGCAAGAGGACCCTTTTTTCTTTCAAATAAACATTTTTAGAAAATTTCAGTCGGCGAAAATGGTAACGTTTAAAAATAATATGTGAAAAAGTGAGCTGAAAATGTGACCTAAAATTAGGATTTGAAATTAATGTATTCCTTGTTTGACAGGTTAGCAAAAATGAGTAATATGAAATTAATGTGTTTGCTTATAGCTTGTTGCTGTTTTTAGATATATATATATATATATCCATGACGCATTTATGTTTCGTGTTTCTACCGTAGCCGTATATTATTAACGACCTCGCCGCATTTAGAAAAGCCCCGACTAAATCCGCCGGTTGCGTACACCTGTGAACTGTGTCACAGGTGTTGTCTACAACATACGGAGTTAAAGGACGGCTGTCGAGATGGAAGGACACAATCCTAGGACTGGAAATGGCATCGAAGAAAACATGTCGAATATCATGAAGCAATATCAGTTCATGAGAGGTTGGTATCAAAGCTTTTAAGCTGTATGATTGTGAAACCGAAAGTCACAAATATCAGCTGTTTTTTACTTTTGCTAGTTGCACAATGTACATGTATTAATGATTGTATTGTCAATACAACGATTACTGTCATCAAACATTAGAAATTTTAGAATTACATTTTTATTGGATTAAAAGACATAACTTTAACTTTAAATATCTTAGATATTAATTATTACCTATTTCTATAAATGTGTAAAAGGAGCGGGTCGGTGTGACTTGTAAATAGTGTTAAATACGGTCTCTGTCACTCAGCTGACGGAGCATGCTTCTTTGGCTCATTCGGTAGAGCCGTAGATTTCCACGCCGGAGACCCGGGTTCGATTCCTGGTCGGGGCACTCGACAGGAATGTGTATTTTCCCTGTTCTTCTACATTGGCGCCCAACTAAATAACCCATGGTAGGTGGTTAAAGAGTCTCGGATTGAGATTTAGGAAATCTCAAGAAAAACAGGGGGAGTAGTGTAAAAGGAGCGGGTCGGTGTGACTTGTAAATAGTGTTAAATACGGTCTCTGTCACTCAGCTGACGGAGCATGCTTCTTTGGCTCAGTCGGTAGAGCCGTAGATTTCCACGCCGGAGACCCGGGTTCGATTCCCTGTTCTTCTACAAATGCAAGATACAGGAGTTTTTATTTTATGTCAAATATATAACATACAAGTTAAGCTATCAGTAGCTTGTATTTCTACAAACAAAATTAAAGAGACACAAGAACTAGGATAACAAATATAAATCGAAAACAAAACGTAAACGTGTGGTTACAGTAGCAGGTCGGGGAAAACCACCAATTTGCGTATTATACGCAAACTTGAGTATTATACCTCAATTGGAGTATGGATTTGTTACTAAAAATAACCTAAATTGCTGAATTTTCAAATTTTGCTATACTTTTTAAAAATTTGCATTGATACATGTGTAACATGTAAACAAACTAAGCCATGAGGTTTCTTGAACCGGAGTAACTTTATTACGTAAATCTGATTGGTCAATATAAAAGCGCACATAACATAGGAGCCAACACTGGACCATAGAATCCGGAATGCTAAATATAATATTATGTGACATCTCCTTTTTTTTTTTTTTAAAGAATTTTTTAATTTCTCCAGTTAATAGCATTCACTTTAAACATGACTAGAAACATCTTAATGATTTGCAATAGACAAACTATTGATTATAACTATCAATTTTGACTAGATCTGATATTCACTTGTAGAGTCTGTGAATAATGAATGTTCTAACACTGTTCTGCACTTGCTGTGTCACACAAACCTTTTACAGAGTTAACACTCAGTAAATGTCATGCATCAATGTGCGATTATATACCTAATACATCAGCAAAACACATTTGACTAGATTTTAAACTCAATTACTGTTTTAACACCTTTTTCATAACTTCTCAAACACTTTTAAACAACAAAAGAACATAAACAAAAACAACAAAACCTGGGGTCAGAGGTTACTAGCACTTAACCCTCTGTTGGGATCAGGTCTTTACCACCTGTCCATGCACTTAAAGTCTATGGCACATTAGTATTTCTCATAGTCTTTAAAGCAAAATGGTTCTTTCATAACCCTGCCTCTAGATGTTGTTGTTCAGTACAGTCGGAATGTTCGTTGTCTCTGGACTAACTGTGACAGGACCTGGAGTTGGAGGTGGATTATTGTTGACGATCAGTTCGTCGATTTCAGGTGCTTCGAAAGCAGGTGGCGCTTCTGGCGGGCTAGGATTGATTTAAGGTGAACCACTACAGTTTTCGCTGTTTTGTTTTCCAACAGGCTTATTTCCGGATATTTTGAGTAATAGTCAACTACTACTAGGTAGTCCCTGAATCCGAACTCAAATAAGTCCATGCCTAGTTTTTGCCAGGCTCTCTCGGGTACCGCATGAGGAATGAGAGGTTCTTTTTGTTGTTTCCTCTTGTAACGATCGCATGTTGGACACCTTGAAATGTAGTCATCAATTTCCGCCGACATTCCAGGCCAGGATAGAGTGTCTCTTGCACGGGATCTGCACTTTTCCATCCCTAGGTGGCACTCATGAATTGTGTTGAGCAACTCCTTGCGCATTTCACGTGGAATTATTAGACGCTCACCACAGCATACTAGTCCTTTAGCCGTGTGTATTTCGTCGCGGATGTTGAAATACTGTCGAATTGAGGTGTGTGTTTTAGCTTTGCTTTCTGGCCATCCCGACTTGACGACACTAATGAGATTTTGTAACTCAGTATCTCGCTCTGTCGCTTCTTGTAGTTGTTCAACTTTACTCTTACTTGCTGCTAGATTTGCTACGAGACCATGGAACATGACATTCATGTCTTCTTGTAAGTTTTTGTCTTGCTCAGTTTGTTCTGTTGTCAGATACGCACGAGATAGGGTGTCGGCTATGAACATCAGTTTTCCAGGCGTGTAGGTTATACTGATTTGATAGCGCTGAAGGCGAAGTAGCATTCGCTGGAGCCTTGGTGAGGCTTTTGCTAGCGGTTTCTGGATGATTGCTTCGTTTATGATCTGATTCTACTTCGACCTTCATACCATAGATGTACTGATGAAATTTGTCACAGGCAAATACTATAGCTAACAGTTCTTTCTCTATCTGTGCATAGTTTCTTTCTGCAGAGGTAAGTGAGCGAGATGCGTAGGCTATTGGCTGTTTATCTTGTAGCAAACACGCTCCAAGACCGTTTTGAGATGCGTCAGCTTCAATCGTTATTGGTTTCGCTGTGTCAAAGAACTTGAGCATAGGACTCTTTGTGAGAGTTTGTTTGATCTCACGTATAGCATGATCATGAGTCTCGTCCCAAAACCACAGTGTTTCGTTCTTGAGTAGTAGTCGTAACGGAGCCGTGATCTCGGACATGCGCGGTATAAACTTGGACAAGTAGTTGACCATGCCCAACAGGCGCTGAAGGGCTGGTTTGTCCTCGGGTTTCGGCATATCGAGTATCGCTTGAATTTTTTTCTCATCGGGTTTTAGACTATCTTAGGTGATCACGTGACCCATGTACTCGACAGTGTCAACCTTGAATTGGATTTTTAGGTCATCTGACCCGAAGGGTCAGGATGACCTATTGTCATCATGCACCGTCCGTCGTCGTGCGCCGTGCGCCGTCCGCCGTGCGCCGTCCGCCGTGCGCCGTCCGCCGTGCGCCGTCCGCCGTGCGCCGTGCGTAAACTTTTTATTCAAACGACTTCTTCTCAAGAACCAGAAGGCCCAGGGTACTCATATTTGGCGTGTAGGTTGCTGGGATGGAGGGCTACCAAGTTTGTTCAAATGAATGACCTTGACCTTCATTCAAGGTCACAGGGGTCAAAAAGGCTAAAATTTTTAAACAACTTCTTCTCAAGAACCAGAAGGCCCAGGGTACTGATATTTGCCCTGTAGGATGCTGGGATGAAGGGCTACCAAGTTTGTTCGAATAAATGACCTTGACCTTCATTCAAGGTCACGAGGGTCAAATAGGCTAAAATCCTTTAAACAACTTCTTGTGAATAACTAAGAGGCCTAGAGACCTGATATTAGGCCTGTGGCATGCTGGGATGAAGGGCTACCAAGTTTGTTCAAATAAATGACCTTGACCTTCATTCAAGGTCACGAGGGTCAAATAGGCTAAAATCTTTAAACAACTTCTTCTCAAGAACCAGAAGGCCCAGGGTACTGATATTTGCCCTGTAGGATGCTGGGATGAAGGGCTACCAAGTTTGTTCAAATAAATGACCTTGACCTTCATTCAAGGTCACAGGGGTCAAATAGGCTAAAATCCTTTAAATAACTTCTTGTGAATAACTAAGAGGCCTAGAGACCTGATATTAGGCCTGTGGCATGCTGGGATGAAGGGCTACTAAGTTTGTTCAAATAAATGACCTTGACCTTCATTCAAGGTCTCGAGGGTCAAATAGGCTAAAATCTTTAAACAACTTCTTCTCAAGAACCAGAAGGCCCAGGGTACTGATATTTGCCCTGTAGGATGCTGGGATGAAGGGCTACCAAGTTTGTTCAAATAAATGACCTTGACCTTCATTCAAGGTCACGAGGGTCAAAAAGGCTAAAATCTTTAAACAACTTCTTCTCAAGAACCAGAAGGCCCAGGGTACTGATATTTGCCCTGTAGGATGCTGGGCTACCAAGTTTGTTCAAATCAATGACCTTGACCTTCATTCAAGGTCACGAGGGTCAAATAGGCTAAAATCTTTAAACGACTTCTTCTCAAGAACCAGAAGGCCCAGGGTACTGATATTGGGACTGTGACATGCTGGGATGAAGGGCTACCAAGTTTGTTCAAATAAATGACCTTAACCTTCATTCAAGGTCACGGGGGTCAAAAAGGCTAAAATCTTTAAACGACTTCTTCTCAAGAACCAGAAGGCCCAGGGTACTGATATTTGGCCTGTAGGATGCTGGGATGAAGGGCTACCAAGTTAGTTCAAATAAATGACCTTGACCTTCATTCAAGGTCACAGGGGTCAAATAGGCTAAAATCATTTAAACAAATTCTTGTGAATAACTATGAGGCCTAGAGACCTGATATTAGGCCTGTGGCATGCTGGGATGAAAGGCTACCAAGTTTGTCCAAATGAATGACCTTGACCTTCATTCAAGGTCACAGGGGTCAAATAGGCTAAAATCTTTAAATGAATTCTTCTTAAGAACCAGAAGGCCCAGGGTACTGATATTGGGCATGTAGCATGCTGGGATGAAGGACTACCAAGTTTGTTCAAATGAATTACCTTGACCTTCAATCAAGGTCACAGTGGTCAAATAGGCTAAAATCTTTAAACAATTATGTTGTATTGTACTAATAGTCAGATGACCGTTAAGGCCCATGGGCCTCTTGTATCTGCGTTGAACTTTACGTTTTGTTCAATGGCTCTTTCCTTGACCTTTTGCACTATTTTGTCGTGTTCTTCTTCATTTTCCGCAGCGATGAACATATCGTCCGCTATCATGTGTACCCATTGAATGTCACCAAATATTTGATGGTTCTTTTTCTGGAATACCTCGCTAGCCGAGCATATGCCAAAAGGCATTCTATTGAACCTGTACCGGCCAAATGGAGTATTAAAACAGCACAGTAGCGACGACTCGTGGTCTAGCTGCACATGCCAATATCCATCACGTTCATCGAGGATACTGAACACTTTCTTACCATGAAGGTCGGCAGCAACGTCTTCCGGAGTCAGAATCCGAAAATGCTTGTGCTTGATCACTGTATTTAAATCGCGAGGATCCAAACAAAGTCTCAATGCGCCATTTTTCTTCTCCACAATAACAAGACTGTTTACCCATTCAGTGGGCTTATCGACTGAAGCGAGTACATCTTCCTTTTCCAGCCTTGTTATGGTCTCCTTGAGTCTGTCTAGTAAACCAAATGCTACTTTACGGGGTGGTTGGACATGCGGTTTGACTGTCTTGTCGATTTCGATTCTATATTCGTCCTTAAATTTCCCCACACCTTTGAACACTTCATTGAACTCGGATTTTAGTGATTCCTTTGTGAGTGGTTTCTGCTCTTAAGTAACAATGTCAACTCTTTCAATAAGTGTTTGAAGACTGGGGTGTTGGACTAGCAGTATCAGCGCTGGGGGTTTTGTGAGGCTTGTTAAATTTTTTCTTGTGTTTTTTATTTTGTCTTTTGTTGAGGGCATTCACTGTTACTGTGTTACCTGCACCTATTTGCGCTAATTGACGTGAACTTGCCTCAATCGCCCGACATAACTCTACGACCCTGTCCAGTTTTGGATCTGCAGAGTCTCTTAACCGTTCTTTTAATTTGGTATCGCTTACAACAAAGATAATTCTATCTCTGATCATCAGATCTTTCTGATCTCCAAATTCACAGTTCTTTTGCATGATTTTTTAATGACGTCACAAATTGGTCG
This sequence comes from Argopecten irradians, assembly GCF_041381155.1. Classification (NCBI taxonomy): domain Eukaryota; kingdom Metazoa; phylum Mollusca; class Bivalvia; order Pectinida; family Pectinidae; genus Argopecten; species Argopecten irradians. The sequence continues at coordinate 45,711,861 of NC_091140.1, forward strand.
ATACTCTCCCCCTCCCTTTGACATTTTTTCCCAGAAGGTGTATCTTTCCATAACATTGCGTGGGTTGCAGTACGATGTGAATTTTTCAGTGACATTATTTATTTTATCTTTGTCAGCTGCTTTATCAAACGTAAACGTGTTGAAGATTTCTAGGCCTTCTTCTCCCATCGTGTGAAGCAAGATGGCTACCTGGGTGGCTTCGTCTTTTTCGTTGCCGCCCGAGGCTTTTAAATATAAATCAAACCTTTAACTCCACCTTCTCCAGTTTTCGGAGAGGTTACCTTCAAAACTCAGTGTCCTTGGAGGCTTGAAATGCTCCATTTCTTCTTATTTTTAGGTTTTCGTCACTTCTGACACCATGTAACATGTAAACAAACTAAGCCATGAGGTTTCTTGAACCGGAGTAACTTTATTACATAAATCTGATTGGTCAATATAATAGCGCACATAACATAGGAGCCAACACTGGACCATAGAATCCGGAATGCTAAATATAATATTATGTGACAACATGTATATGCCAAGATAAAGTACAATTTACTGAAATTTGTGCAGTAAAAGTGTTTGTTACTTAGGAACTTGAAGCAACTTTTCTTTGCATCAATTTTCAAAACTTTCCAACATGGAAATAAATCTATTTTTTGCATTAGTGCTGTGTTTCATAGTTAAATGAATGCAATTTGTGGAAATAGTTTGGAAAAGTTAATTTTAAAGCAATTTCCTCTATTTTTAGTAACAAATCTATACTCCAATTGAGGTGTAATACTCTAGTTTGCGTATAATACGCAAGTTGGTGGTTTTCCCCAACCTGTTTAGGACACAATAAGATTGTCGTTATAAAAGTTTACCAAAGAAAAATTATGACATTTATAATTATATGTAGGATTATTGCTAAGATAGATCAAATGTAGATCAGAGAGCAAATTATTTGGAATCCCTTACCTACAAGCCCTCTGGGTACAAAAATATATTATACAAATATCAACCTGTTTTCAGGTGGATACGGTGATTTAGCAACTCGAGGAAGTGATATTACCTGAGGCCGAAGGCCAAGGGTTATATCACTTTCGAGAGTTGATAAATCACCGTATCCACCTGTAAACAGGTAGATATCTATTTTATCATATGGCTTGTTTGTTTGTTTGTCTGTTTGATTAATTAACATCCTATTAACAGCTATGGTCATGTAAGGACGGTCTCCCATGTATGTGGTTTGTTGCGTGTATGTTGTGCGAGGTGCGTGTTTTGGAAGACAGTGTCATATTCATGTTGTGTCTTCTTGTATATAATGGAACTGTTGCCCTTTTTAGGTCATCTGACCCAAAGGGTCAGGATGACCTATTGTCATCATGCACCGTCCGTCGTCGTGCGCCGTCCGCCGTCCGTAAACTTTTCATTCAAACGACTTCTTCTCAATAACCGGAAGGCCCAGGGTACTCATATTTGGCCTGTAGGTTGCTGGGATGAAGGGCTACCAAGTTTGTTCAAATGAATGACCTTGACCTTCATTCAAGGTCACAGGGGTCAAATAGGCTAAAATCCTTTAAACAACTTCTTGTGAATAACTAAGAGGCCTAGAGACCTGATATTAGGCCTGTGGCATGCTGGGATGAAGGGCTACCAAGTTTGTTCAAATGAATGACCTTGACCTTCATTCAAGGTCAAAGGGGTCAAAAAGGCTAAAATCTTGAAACGACTTCTTCTCAAGAACCAGAAGGCCCAGGGTACTGATATTGGGCCTGTAGGATGCTGGGATGAAGGGCTACCAAGTTTGTTCAAATAAATGACCTTGACCTTCATTCGAGGTCACAGGGGTCAAATAGGCTAAAATCCTTTAAACAACTTCTTGTGAATAACTAAGAGGCCTAGAGACCTGATATTAGACCTGTGGCATGCTTGGATGAGGGGCTACCAAGTTTGTTCAAATGAATGACCTTGACCTTCATTCAAGGTCATAGGGGTCAAAAAGGCTTAAATCTTTAAACGTCTTCTTCTCAAGAACCAGAAAGCCCAGGGTACTGATATTGGGCCTGTTACATGCTGAGACGAAGGACTACCAAGTTTGTTCAAATAAATGACCATGACCTTCATTCAAGGTCACATGGGTCAAATAGGCTAAAATCCTTTAAACAACTTCTTCTCAAGAACCAGAAGGCCTAGGGTACTGATATTAGGCCTGTAGAATGCTGGGATTAAGGGCTACCAAGTTTGTTCAAATGAATGACCTTGACCTTCATTCAAGGTCAAAGGGGTCAAAAAGGCTAAAATCTTTAAACGACTTCTTCTCAAGAACCAGAAGGCCTAGGGTACTGATATTGGGCCTGTAGGATGCTGGGATGAAGGGCTACCAAGTTTGTTCAAATAAATGACCTTGACCTTCATTCAAGGTCACAGGGGTCAAATAGGTTAAAATCCTTTAAACAACTTCTTGTGAATAACTAAGAGACCTGATATTAAGCCTGTGGCATGCTGGGATGAAGGGCTACCAAGTTTGTTCAAATGAATGACCTTGATCTTCATTCAAGGTCATAGGGGTCAAATAGGCTAAAATCTTTAAATGACTATGTTGTATTGTACTAATAGTCAGATGACCGTTAAGGCCCATGGGCCTCTTGTTATAGTGCTATATCACTGAAGCATGCCGTCAAAGACACCAAGCAATACACCCCACCCGGTCACATTATACTGACAACAGGCGAACCAATCGTCCCACTCCTGGTATGCTGAGCGCTAAGCAGGAGCAGAAACTACCACTTTTATTGGCGAGGGTCACCTCGCCATTGTGATCGTGGTTGCAAAATTCTCTTACAGTCAATTTCCTCAATATGATTGGCTTAGAAATTGCTCGCAGATACTAGCGCTCCTAGCGGCAGTGTATTCAACAACTTTGATTTTACCGGGAATTTTAAATAGCAAATTTTGAATATGAAAGTTACTGAAATAAGCGTATCTGTAATGTTGAAATAGGAATAGTAGATTACTGCTTTCATATCCCTACCATATACACTATCAAAATGATCTTAGATTGGAAAATGTTGTTTACAATGCATGAAGACGTTTCGTCCCGAAAATGCTTCGCTTCGCCCCACGCGTTTAGTCCCTACTAGTGACAATTATCCCGCAACGGAAAAAATGAAATCAATGTTTCACCTCAAACATCAAAATTGTTACAATAATGATTTTTGTATTTTGAATCATATTAGTTCGGGAGCAAATTAATTTCAGGACGAAATGGATATTTGTTTATCACGGCTGCGTTATGCCACATGTAACAGTTACGTGTAAATCAACAATGGAAGAAAGACAACTCTAAGAAAATTTAGGATAAACTTTGTCAACTGATCAAATAGCGCATGACAGATGATGAACATTTTCTAAATGTCCAAGGTGGCGTAATCTTCCAACTTACGGCAGTTAATAAGGTATGAATATTTACCACATCCATAATTATCGATAATTTTATATGCACATGTATACATTATCAGATACACATTTACATATTAAAGCACGTTTAGAGGTTGCCACTAAAAACATTTTAGCCTCTTTCATCACATGTAGGCCTACAGGAACTTGACGTTCTGATAATATAACATATTCAGTAAACTACGTAATTAACGAAGTAAATTTTTGGTCCGAATGACAAAAAATCACACATAAAATGTTCGAAGTGAGGTTATTTTGGACAACTACATTTGTAGATCGATGAAAATGCCGATTTCTTTTTCATAATTCTACCGTAGAACGGCACTTAAAAAGCTGTTTCAATCTACAACATACGTGAAGAAAGCTGTTAAATGTTTAGCAATTATCCTGAGTTATATTTTATCAATAATCATCAGAGATTAGCAATTAAAACTTACATAAACATACTCCCGATTCTCACGGGTGTATCTCTGAACGCCAACATTTTGGATTTACCTGTAGGGTAGTTTGTTGTGACAGTAATTATAGTCTTTTTCCTAAAAGGAGTACCAATGCCAACAAATCAATTTACCTGTAAAAGTTACCTGTTGATACTTATCTACATGTATATTGATTATCATTTTAATTAATTTTTATTTCAATAAGTGTTCAGAATTAGTATCAGAAACGTATATTCATAATAAATATAATACATAGAATTTATGAATGAAATTAGATTAAATTCATGATGATTTCATTTCAAGAATTTTCAAGATTTCCATGATATACCTAAAATCTCTAGTATCAATCTCATAAGATTTTCAACAGATTGATACTAAAATCAAATAAAATCCTTTTAAACTAAATTCACATGGAAGTAACTTTTCCATTCAGTAATATCTAAGCAAAAAATCCAAAATAGAATGATCTTATTTCAACTTAGTGTAACACCAATTCGATTAAAAGTTTGAAACAATATAAGCCCTTTGCCTAACTATTGAAACGTGATTTTTTCAACAGGTTTATTTCATAGATATCTTTTAAGTGACCTATATATATATAGTACATGTAGCTTCTGCATTGATTACCTACAAAAGAGTACGTGTACATATGTCATATATGATTTCAAATATTTAAAAATGTATTAATTGTACTAGACTAGCCTTTTTAAGGTAACAGAACATACAACATATTTTAAAAGTGTTTGTATTAGGATGCATCCTTTATCACATAGATCATTAAATACCAATGATACTTTCATTATTATCCATGTTTCAAAAACATCATATATGTTTGTTTGTATCGGCTTCAATAGATAATTTAAACTATAATCAACAGGTCAAAATTTTAGACAAAATTAACTTAAACTTTTATGGTCTCTTTTTTCTCCACAAATTATAAAGGTATACGTCTATGTGATAAAAAATCAACTATACACATTCACAATGAATGAAAGTTGGCTAAGAATGTAGCCCTGGAGAACTCCTGTGTCAATACAGAATTTCTGATAAAATTGAGATAAGATTTGAAAAAAATATTTCACCTGGAACCCAAAATGCATTGTTCTTAATAATCCGCATATAGTACCTTATTCATTGTTAGCATTTACAATGTATATAATTTTATGTTTATTAAAGCACTGATTATCTTGAATTAATAATTTTTCAATTACATGAATATTGTAAGGAATATATTGAAGGAATTGTTTTCCAAAACCCACCAATGTTACCTATATGATACTGAAATACAGATAAATCTCAGGTGACTTTACAGGTGAAAATAAAGACACCTTATATGAAACAGTATATAATTGCATTCCCATTGTTTCCTAAAACAACACCTATCTATTGTTGATAAATATGTTGGCGTTCAGAGAACACCCCATTCTCACTTGCATTGTGTGATCGCTCGAGCGGAACTAATCTCTACCACCTGGCACAATCTTACAAATGCAATCACACAAAAGCCTACACGATCACTGTTTTTAGTGCGATTACATCTTTGGGTATGAACAATACTAGTTCTTTGAACTTTTTACTCGGCAAAATAAACTTATGCGTATACTTATACTTCTTTGTGCACATTATCAGATACATTATATGACAACTGCTGTATTACAATCAATTTATGAAGGACAAAACTCTAAAGAACAGGAGGACTAAAGAACAACACAGTGTTCCAGCTAGGATTTGAAAAGGGCAGGGCGCTGGGCAAAAAAAGGGCATTTTTTTCGCGACATAAAACTTTTAGGGCATTTTATATACGACATACAGCTAATATCAGAAACAACTGTATAATATGTATATCATTGCATCATAATCATCAATGATTCTAATATCAATACCTATATTATGGCATCAAGTAGACTTTGGGAGTGTTTTGTGAATTCTCCAAAATGTCGAGACATAGAAAGAAAATGATGACTGTTTTGATAATAATTCGTTTAATTCTTATTTGGATAACAGGATGCCACAAAATCGCTTTGATTCAGTTCTGTATTTGTTCCGTACTCTCTGCTGATTCCTTAAGTCTTACTTCAAGAATATCTTCCATATATTTGTCTTTGCAATGTGTGTTGTCATTTACAAAGTCCATTCAGTCTCGCATCAAGTAACATTTACCAAATAAGTATTATAAATTGCCACAATTTGTCTTTTAGTGATCATGTGTTTACCATTTTGTTTCAGAATGTTGAACAGGAAATAAATTTCAATAATATTTACTCTAAACTGGTATTGTTATTTTTTTTTTAAATGTTTAATTATATGATATTAGCCTTTTCAGTAATTACTCTGTTAATACATTTATCGTTTCCTTATGTTTTACAGAATGTCCACATGCAAGTGTCATTTCAATTTGAACCAGTCCAGGAGAAAAATTGTGTGAACAAAATGAAAGAAATAATTTTCAACTGTGGTAGCTTAATACTGTAATAGTTTTTGATCTGAAAATAATTACCATCATCATCTTCATTCCATATATACAATACACATTAGTGTTGTGATTTGTGAATTTTACTTTAATATGATTTAAGCATATACTTGGTATTTGTTTATTTTTATGACATGTACATGCTTGAAATAAAAAGAATAAATAAAACATTAAATTTATAACACAATATGGCATTAGTTGTTAATATTTTTAGAAAACATATTTAGATTATGGTTAATAATACACTAATCATCATCTTCGGCACAATTTATTCAAAATAAATTAAATATTAATTTGCATAACACAGGTTGTCTTATGTTTTCCCTCCTTGACTATCAATCTTCTCTGATCACTCTGAAAGTGGTGATTTTACCTTTTTCGGTCACCACATGAACTGCCCTTAAATCGATTACATCCAATGCAATGAGACATACTGCATTTATTATAACGCTGTAAGGCAATTCTAACAAGATCAGCTTACATTGTTTATTTACATTGAACATATACATGCACAGTATGGTACCTTATTTATATCTCCTTTCCTATTTTTAATCTACCTTGGAATCTTATCTGGCGGAAAAAGAATGTTAATTGTCTGACAACTATTGACAAATTATATTATAATATATTATAATAATATTGAAATGTATCCCAAACTTTTTATCATTTTATATGCCGATGTCACTGTTCTACAACAAATGTTAAACGGATTTGAACAATATTGCATTACATGGAAATTATAACCTAATATCAGAAAGATAAAAGTTGCAATATTCTCAAAACGTAAATTGGCCCAACAACACCAGTTTACGTTATGGGATATAGAATTATTTTGATAAGAAGGCTAGGGTATACATATCTAGGTATATTTTTTAACATTAATGGTAGCGTTTTTAAAGAAAAGGAAAAACTGCTGAACAAACAATTAAATCAGTGTCTACTATTTTTAAAAAACAAAGGAATGTATCTCTTCCTGTTGATTTTAAACTGAAAATATTTAGTCACTTGTAATGCCAGTTTTATTATACTCATCAGAAGTATGGGGATTTGAAAATACAAATATTGTAGAAATAATCATTTGTAATTTCCTCAAGTTAAGAAAGTGTATTAAATAATTCATGGTCTATGGCGAGCTAACAAGATACCCAATTGATATTGGAATAAAATGTAGAATGATTACTTTTTGGCATAATGTATACTTTACATGAAAATAGACCAGACGTTTTTTAAATGGCTGTAAGATGTTTAAGAGATTTTATCCAGAGCTAGTTTAAATCATGTTTGGATATATCAATCAACTTGCTGTTTTACAAAAGAATATTTACAAAAACTTGTTAAAAGTAGACCAATTGACCAATTCATTCAGAAATGGTATGACTATATTAATAAGTCTTCTAGAGGACTGACATATTCTATATTTAAGACATTTTGGCATAGAAAAATATGCCTCTTGTCTGTCTCTGCTGCAAAACAATACTTGTTAACTGATACTTTGGTCCCAGGAACTTGATGAGAAGAACAAGGAAAATGTTAAAGATGCTATAAAATCATTTGGCATATAACATCGTAGGAAATATTAGAATGGGCTCCCAAGAGTTTAGTATGTGTTTCTTATTTAACACCTTGGTGTCCAAGGAATCCTCAAAAGTCCAAACTGGAAGGAACACTAGCAAAATTTATTTCTTATTGTCCAAAAAAAAAGTGTTGACTTTAGAAATATATTCTCCAATCATTGAGACCGAGCCATTTAGTACTTTCAGTACTTTGATAGACTTTGGTGTGTCTCGGCCAGGGGACAGAACCCAGAGCCTTCCTCACAAGAGCAAACGCTCAACTCAAGACCAAAAGTGAGGCGGTGCCAATATCAAGGGAGGCATTAGGAAAGATAAAGTCAGTTAGGAAGAAGAGAAAAGATAAGACCCTAAATTTAGTTTCCTTTTACGATCATGCAATAGGGGCAGTAGGTACAATTCTAACGCCCTACCTGCAGGACCGAATGCATTTACATAATGTAAACCATTTAACTACATGTATATATATATATGTATTTCCTCTTCATGATATTGAGCAACCCCTCTCCCCAATACTCAATAGTCCTGTTGAATAATTTCAAAGAGAAAAATGAAGGTTGATGATATCAATAAAATAGAGAAAACACCACGAAATACATTTTACTTATTATTTGAGAAATCTGACAAAAATGTACACACAAATATTGGCAAGGTCACATTGATTCCAGTAAACCTGCGGCTCCCCGACACATCTCGCTGAATGATGACGTCACAATAGATATTTGACATCACAGAAATTCCCTTTACGCTATATTTGGGTATGACCTGGACCCATTGGAATCTTATATCAACCTGTGAAGTGATTGTGACGTCATTTAACATAACATCACAATGCAAGATTTCTATATTTGGGTACGACCTGGGGGTTTCGGAATCTTATATCAACCTGGGATGACGTCAGAATGCATAGTTCGGAATTTTCTGGTGGATATCGTGTTGTATCGTGGTGGGAAAGTGTAGTTTCAGCCAATCAGGAGTGAGCAAAACACACAGCCATATAATAAATAGGATTATCACTATATAAAAGAGTTGACCACTAGAGGTGTTCCGATTAATCAGGTTCGTCGAGTATTGTTGGTTTCTGGTGTTTGATCAATTAATCGAGTAAGAAATCTGTAATCAAGTTTCATCGGAATTTTCTGACACTATGATAAACCAAAGTATGAAATTAGCTGATCAGTAAAACATGCAAAACAAATATAGCTAACTTGTTAAAATCATTCCCTTGTGTGTGGTTGTCACTTATATCATTTAAAATTTTAAGCGTCTAGACGAATTGAAGAGCACATAAGCACTACGTAGTAATGTAAATGTTCAGATGATCATGATTTGTGAAGAAAATAAGCGACATGAAAACATGACAGCACAGAGAGGCCTTGCGATCATAAGCCTTTGAAAAGAATTTTATATATAAAATATGAGACTTGTTTATACATTAAGGAAAAAAATAATTGATTTTAATTGTGAATTGGTTGGTTAAACAAAACTGCTGTCCAGTTGTAATGAATACCAACTGAAAGATGTTCAATGCTTAAATGTACTAAAAATCATTTACAGTACAATTATGAATCTCAGACATCACAAAATTAGTATCGCAAATAGCAATCGGACAAAATAAAAAAAAAAATGAGTGTCCAAAGTACTTTAGAATAAACAGATTGAAACATTAAAAACATACTGGGTAATTAAAAAAATTTGAAAATTAAATTATAAAAGCTTTTGGAGCTCTACAAATTTCTGACTGGCTAACAATAAGGGATCAGTCCTCATGTTGGCCATATCAACACTAACCAGGAGTAATGTTTGGCCATGCTAACAGCCAGGCAGCAGATCATAACAAAATAATGAATGAGATAAAAGTCTGAAATCTGAGTTTACATATTAATGCTAAAACACTTTGGACTGAGTAATATGGACATTACAGTATCAGGTCAAATGTCTTCCCAATCCACACGGTCAAGTTTCCCTATATATCTATATATATTCTGAATAATTTTTTTACAATTTTTCATTGAATTAACCTGATCTTATATTGATATATTCTAAACAAAATTGACATACTATAATTGAAAATTGTTTACTCTTTAAACTGATAACTTTACTTTACATCTCCATTATGTAATGTTTGAGAAAACTGTGCAGTTACCAGACAAAACTTGTTTAACAGTGCAGAAAGACTTTTGACCGGAAACTGCACATTGAAACTGTATCCCCAAATTTCGCTTATCATGCCACCCTGAGAAACATTATCAAATATATACATATTTTGCTGCCTTAAGCACAATTTTTAGCATTACAAACCAGAATTTCAACCTTCTTAAATTACATGGATGCCTCTCTGGGTTGGCATTTGAATTCTTGATTTTTTATACAGGTATGACCATAAAGCTTGATATACAAAACATAGCCCTTCTCTGTAAATTAAAATGCATATATGGTAATCTAAAAGCATTAGAAACAACATTTTTTTAGTGTAACTTTAGGTGTCAGGTTTGATAAATGGCCACTTAGTATTTTTGATTAGTGGCCAGATTTAATCTTTGAAACTTTAAGATTTTCAATTATTGCTTTAAAAATATCAAATGTTACGCTTGTTATGAAAAATAGTTTTATGGAGCTTTCTCATTTCCCACTGTAATTCAGCTTGTGTTGAGTAAATCACATCACTGTGTCTACCGTATCAGACCCAATAAGTGCCCAGGGCATTTAGAAAATTGAAAAATGACAAGGTGCTTAATAAGACGAAATTATTGTAAACCTATACAGTTTTGTGTAGTTTTGGTCTTTATTTATGCCTGGGCATTTGAAAGTGAGGCCTCAAAAATGGGGAGGGGCGCTTATAAGGACATGGACGTTTAATGGGTTGAATATGGTATGTTGATTTATAAGCTATGTGCAAACAGTCACTATGCATATTTGGTATACATTTGCTAAAATGTAAGATAGAATATATTAAAGACTTCCTCTTGATAGCAGACTATTATGGCAGGAACCTTTTGTTTGTTTGAGTTTTACACCCATTTACAGCCAAGGTCTAGCAGGAACAATGATAAACTAGGTATATCATTGCAAAATACTAAATAGGACACGTCTGATGTGGTGTAGATTCAATTTATGCTCAAAGCTTTTGAGATGCTAGATCTCTCAGATGGCTGTGGTGGTCATGTAGTTATGATATCGCAACATATAGTAATACATCTATCACAAGTCCTCTACCTCTGGGCGGCAAGGTTGTGGGGCAGTTAATAGGTACTGATCATGATTATAGACTGATGGTTTTTCTGCCTGTACTCCGGCTTTCCTCCTCCTCCTTAACCTGGCATGTCCTGGCTGTTAATAGGACATTAAACCAACATAACATCAGTGGAATTTAAGTGACATTGTAGAACCACTATCTAACAACATGTAACATCACTGAGGGACCTAGTTGTATACATACAAGGTGTTTACATGGTAGGGTCCAAAGCAAATACATATATCGGTATATAATCCCTGTCTTTTGTTAGTGGTCACAATGTAGTTCACATCAACCTAGAATCTGGAACCTGGAATCATGACAAAGCTCACCCTTAAGTGAACCACTAAATTACCCTAATACATATGGTATAAAGTTTATGTGGCTTATGTGGCAAAATAGTTGACAGGAAGAGCTTTATTTGTTTTTTAGCTTATCTGTTCTGAAGGACAATGTGGTAAGCGTATATGCCATACCATGGTATCTGACATCCATTGATCTGCTAACAATCAACTTCTTCTTTATAACCACTTATCAGAATTTAACGAAATTTGACTGGTAGCATCCTTATAAGGTGGAGATTATACAAAGGATCAGACATAATGGTGGGCAGGACGAAAGGGATCAAGTTGGCTATTTTCATGTAAACGACTTCTCAGGACTGAAACTATGCATCGGATAGCATTCATATTGCACAAATAGCATCACTGTGGGGTTGGAATTCAAAATTGTACAAATGGTTTGGCTGATCCCTGGGTGCCTGAGAGGCAGGACCAAAGGGAGCCATTTGATATAAAACAACACATGTGTTACATTCGTAATATCCTTATGGAGTTAGGATTCTAAATTATGCAGATAGTTGAGCTTATTTTTGAGGCCTTAGGGGCAGCACCAAAGTGTATGTCTGATATTCATATTTGGTTAGTAGTTTATGAGGTTTATATTCAAAATTAAACAAGTGGTTTGTTCAAACCCTTTTGGGGGCTTGAAAGATGTGCCAAAAGGGGTCGGTAAATTTGGTTGGAAGCACTGTTGTTTTGCATATATATGTGAAATAAGGAATTTTAATGGTAAGACTTAGTTTTCTTTATGTTTTTAGGTTATCTGACCCGAAGGGTCAGGATGACCTATTGCCATCATGCACTGTCCATCGTCGTGCGCCGTGTGCCGTGCGCTGTGCGTAAACTTTTCATTCAAACAACTTCTTATAACCGAAAAGCCCAGGGTACTGATATTTGGCCTGTAGCATGCTGGGATAAAGGGCTACCAAGTTTGTTACAATGAATGACCTTGACCTTCATTCAAGGTCACAGGGGTCAAAAAGGCTAAAATCTTCAAACGACTTCTTCTCAAGAACCAGAAGGCCCAGGGTATTGATATTAGGCCTGTAGCATGCTGGGATGAAAGGCTACCAATTTTGTTCAAATGAATGACCTTGACCTTCATTTAAGGTCACAGGGGTCAAATAGGCTAAAATCCTTTAAACAACTTCTTGTGAATAACTAAGAGGCCTAGAGACCTGATATTGGACCCCTGACATGCTGGGATGAAGGGCTATCAAGTTTGTTCAAATCAATGACCTTGATCATTCAAGGTCACAGGGGTCAATGATGCTGAAATCTTTAAACGACTTCTTCTCAATAAGCAGAAGGCCCAGGGTAGTGATATTGGGCATGTAGCATGCTGGGATGAAGGGCTACCAAGTTTGTTCAAATAAATGACCTTGAACTTCATTCAAGGTCACAGGGGTTGAATAGGCTAAAATCTCTAAATGGCTTCTTTTTAAGAACCAAAACGCTCAGGGTTCTCATATTAAGCCTGCTACATGCTGGGATAAAGGACTACCAAGTTTGTTAAAATGAATGACCTTGACCTTCATTCAAGGTCACAGGGGTCAAATAGGCTAAAATCTTTAAATGACTTCTTTTCAAGAACCAAAAGGCCTAGGTTACTCATATTGGGTCTGCAGCATGCTGTTATGAAGAGCTATCTAGTTTGTTCAAATGAATGACCTTGACCTTCATTCAAGGTGACAGGGTCAAATAGGCTAAAATCTTGAAATATTTTTTTGTGAATATTTAAGAGCCCTAGAAACCTGATATTGAGCCTTTGACATGCTGGGATGAAGGGCTACCATATTTGTTTTAAAATAAATGACCTTGATCTTCATTCAAGATCACATGGGTCAAAATGGCAAAAATATTTAAATGACTATGTTGTATTGTGCCAATAGTCAGATGACCGTTAAGCCCATGGGCCTCTTGTTTAGTTAACCAGGTGAGTGAAACATGCCCTTCTGGACTTTTTTAAAAAAGGAAAATAGGTCAAACCTTATCTTTGATCTTGGTTCAACAGTCTGTGATGTTGTTGGGTTTTTTTTTTGCTGCTAGCCATTTGGCCTTGTAAACCCCAAATTTTTACTAGTCTTTGGAAAGTAAATATACAGCTGCTTAAGCAACAGTGACAGCAGTTAGGGCCAGTTTACAATTTTTGACCTAAATTACAGTCTGAATGCATTTGTGGAAGCAAATGCTCACAAAATGATGCATCCGGACAGAAATAACCGCATACAGAATGGACACAAATGTGTTGAAAAATACAATTGACCACCGCTTTCGTAAATGTAGTGTAAATTTACAGATTTTAATCGGATGGGGAGCCAACCGGACTAGTTCATTACAATTGACACTAGTCCGGCTGTAAAATTACTAGTTGCAGGCATCGGCCTTGTACTTAAAGTCCCAGACTGGTTCAAGTGTAGAACAAGCTCATACTGTACGTCATCTCAGTCAAAGCCATAATCCTAAGGATAAAATTCAAGTGTCAACTACCACGCTACATACTGATATCTGGTTCACCCTCATCAAATTCTCAAAAATCAAATATTAATCATGGAAGCTTTATATTGGCATTTGAAAGATACCTTGGTTGAAAAGCATGTCAGAAAATGCCAACATTTGATTCATTTCTACCCTGTATGAACGTATAACAAGGTTTTACTTAATTTCTTGGTTAAAAAATTACAGGCAAGACACGTGCAGATCATGGCAAGGAATTCTGGGATGTCATGGTTATCACTGCTGGAGACGATGATCAGAAAGATGCCTTTGTTGCTCACATAGAAAGCAAGCTATCTAGGAAAGAACTCCCCCTTGATTGTCCAATACACGTGGTGGCCGACCCTCCAGGACCAAAGTTAGGTAAGTTCTCTACTCAATACTTTTTGTACAATATATGTGGTGGCCGACCCTCCAGGACCAAAGTTAGGTAAGTTCTCTACTCAATACTTTTTGTACAATATTGTGGTGGCCGATCCTCCAGGACCAAAGTTAGGTAAGTTCTCTACTCAATACTTTTTGTACAATACACGTGGTTGCCGACCCTCCAGGACCAAAGTTAGGTAAGTTCTCTACTCAATACTTTTTGTACAATATTGTGGTGGCCGACCCTCCAGGACCAAAGTTAGGTAAGTTCTCTACTCAATACTTTTTGTACAATACACGTGGTGGCCGACCCTCCAGGACCAAAGTTAGGTAAGTTCTCTACTCAATACTTTTTGTACAATATATGTGGTGGCCGACCCTCCAGGACCAAAGTTAGGTAAGTTCTCTACTCAATACTTTTTGTACAATACACGTGGTTGCCGACCCTCCAGGACCAAAGTTAGGTAAGTTCTCTACTCAATACTTTTTGTACAATATTGTGGTGGCCGATCCTCCAGGACCAAAGTTAGGTAAGTTCTCTACTCAATACTTTTTGTACAATACACGTGGTTGCCGACCCTCCAGGACCAAAGTTAGGTAAGTTCTCTACTCAATACTTTTTGTACAATACATGTGGTGGCCGACCCTCCAGGACCAAAGTTAGGTAAGTTCTCTACTCAATACTTTTTGTACAATATTGTGGTGGCCGACCCTCCAGGACCAAAGTTAGGTAAGTTCTCTACTCAATACTTTTTGTACAATACACGTGGTTGCCGACCTTCCAGGACCAAAGTTAGAGGATTTGTGCAGTCAAAAAATGATAATTTCAGTTTATGCTGGAAATGGCTTTATTAGCACGTGTAGAAACCTCTCCGTGCCGCGCGCGACCGGAGTAACCTGTAAACCGCCGTTATCGAGGTCAAATTTTCTGACCACCCGATTATGCATATTTTCTAGCTCTAAACCGTGTGACGTCATAATAGTCCGTAGCTTATAGCTGTACTATAACTGATGTGCTATCACTTACATCGATGGTCACAGGAAAAGCAGATCAAAGATTTTTTTATGATAACTTTTGAGTGAAGTTAATCGTACAATAATAACTTTGCCTCGAATATATATAACTAAAAGAGTGAAATTCGATGTTTCAAATACTCTAATTTATGCTCTAATAGCAGGTATCTTCGTGTAATTATGAAAGAAAATCCACACAGAAACAAAAGTTCAGATTTTTTGTCGAGAAGTTCAGCAACGAATAAGCTTTAATTAGATAATATTTTCCTGTAGTCTGTATCTTTGATACATTGTGAATTGCAAAGTTTGTGACTGTAAAATGAAATTTTATGTAACAATTTAAGAAAGCCTTGATTAAAGTATCAAGGATATGATGCTTGACATATGTACACACCGATGATTGATCATTACAAACATTGTGTTGTGTGTTGCTAACGGAATAAATCGAGATACATTTATTGCAATACCGTAAAACGTTTCAACAAGTGGTAGAAAGAATTTACTTTTGATATTATAAAAGATCAAATAATTGAGATATTAAGCAAAACAAACTATTTTTTCAGACCGTGCGGTCGCTTTCAATTTTCAATCGATATACGAGTAGATACACCGATATTTTAGATATATAATTAGCCATGCATTTGGTTTGATGGTTATGTAATACCTTGACCAGGATGTTGTTTACCTGTACACAACGCCATTCATCAAACTCACCTGTAATTACCTGGCCGCGGGCAATTTGCTATTCGTTGGACTATGTCGGGTATTTGCTATTGTCTTACTGTCAATCAGGTTAGGACATCCGTTAATTGGATTGTGATTTGAATTATGGAAACCCCGTACATCTATGCTCTAGGTTTTTTTATTGTCACCTCCATTTTTAAAATGAAGATGTAAAAGCAAATGGAAATAAAATATACCTGATCATACCTAGGAATATATATTACATACACATATATATATGTCGTACACAGGTAAAACAAAAATGGAAGGTGCCTTATTCAGAAACAAAAATGGTTCTAAGAACTATTTCAACTAAAGGTTTAACCTTAAAAATTAGTCCAGTCTAGTACTGTAATTACGGAATCGTGGCATATAGCAATCTTCCGTAATTTCTAAGGTATTAAAAAAAATTCTAAGCATGTATTTTCACCGTTTCGAATCTAAATGTACATGTATAGTCATACAAGAAGGGTTACAACATTATCACACTAAATATACTTATTTAAATAACACTTAGTATATTTTTAAAAAGGTACAAGATATTATATCTATTTATAATGCCTGTATACAAGTAATTTCAATTTTCATTTGAACACTTTATGTGGTAACTTTTTGGATTTTACGATAAATGTTCATATATTATACTATTAAATCTCGGTATGATATACAAAACGGTCGACAATGAATATACTATTTTAAGGATTTAGTATAATTTTGAAATAATGAATTTAAATCCACACTTGAACTTTAATTTAGGAACATATATCAGAAATACCATTGATGCATTTCTGCTTTTTAGTAAACATTATGAATAAAGTTTCAAAGGCAACAATATAGATATACATATTATTTTCGGTATAACTTCGGTACTGTTACTCCAATATCACATAACTGATAACCGTCCACATTTTATTTTTACTCAAAAACTGTGCCGTGTTTGCATCGTTATAGCAGAAGTTTGAAATAAAAACACGGATTCTAGATATATTCATGCTAAATTTTGGGATTTTACTCGTAAAAAGATAGTTTTGCATTATACTGTTTTTTTATTACACTGAAATTTACATCATATGCTATCTAAATCTCAGTCCAGACTGATGCGAACATCATTTTGATATTGCTATCAAATTGGACTGATTATCTAATCTAAAGTTTGATATACCGTATGCTTGTTTGAATTTTTGAAGTGGTGTAAATGGAATGTTTTGAAACTGAAAACATCTACATCATAAAGCTAGAATAACCATTTACTCGAAAAACTCAAATTGTAGAACTAACGTATACGTATATATGCTGTATACATGTATATTAATAGGCTTACCTTGTGTAGCCGCGGACTACTCTGACATCACAAGACCACGTGACCACCTAGCTCATTATCTCTGAACCGTAGTCGACACTACCCGTAAATCACGACCAAAACCAACCGATAGTACTAAAAGCTAGGCGATTCGTTGGGTGGGACTTAATTTTTCATTCATCCAAAGCAATAACCTGACGTATTATCAAAAAAAAAAATTTTGGCTGCACAAATCCTTTAAGTAAACTCTCTGCTAATACTTTCTGCTCTATACATGTGGTTGCAGACCCTCCAGGACCAAAGTTATTTAAGCTCTCTATTAATACTTTTTGTCCAATACATGTAATGGCCGACCCTCCAGGACCAAAATTAGGTAAGTCATCTGACCTATACATGTGGTAACTGACCTTCCAGGACCAAAGTTAGGTATACTATCTGCTAATACTTTCTGTCCAATACATGTGGTTGCCGACCCTCCAGGACCAAAGTTAGGTAAATCAATTCTTTAATACATGTGATGGCCGACCTTCCAGGACCAAAGTTAGGTTAGCTATCTGTTAATACTTTTTGTTCAATATATCTGTTGGCCGACCCTCCAGGACCAAAGTTAGGTAAACTCTCTGTTAATACTCTCTGTTCAATACATCTGTTGGCCGACCCTCCAGGACCAAAGTTAGGCACACTCTTCACTTAATACTTTCTGTTCAATACATCTGTTGGCCGACCCTCCAGGACCAAAGTTAGGCACACTCTCTATTTAATACTATCTGTTCAATACATGTGTTGGCCGACCCTCCAGGACCAAAGTTAGGCACACTCTCTACTTAATACTCTCTGTTCAATACATCTGTTGGCCGACCCTCCAGGACCAAAGTTAGGGAAACTCTCTGTTAATACTTTCTGTTCAATACATCTGTTGGCCGACCCTCCAGGACCAAAGTTAGGCACACTCTCTATTTAATACTATCTGTTCAATACATGTGTTGGCCGACCCTCCAGGACCAAAGTTAGGCACACTCTCTACTTAATACTCTCTGTTCAATACATCTGTTGGCCGACCCTCCAGGACCAAAGTTAGGCACACTCTCTATACTTGTTAATACTGTTCTGTTCAATACATCTGTTATCGCGACCCTCCAGGACCAAAGTTAGGGAAACTCTCTGTTAATACTTTCTGTTCAATACATGTGTTGGCCGACCCTCCAGGACCAAAGTTAGGCACACTCTCTACTTAATACTATCTGTTCAATACATCTGTTGGCCGACCCTCCAGGACCAAAGTTAGGCACACTCTCTATTTAATACTTTCTGTTCAATACATCTGTTGGCCGACCCTCCAGGACCAAAGTTAGGCACACTCTCTTTTTAATACTATCTGTTCAATACATGTGTTGGCCGACCCTCCAGGACCAAAGTTAGGCACAATCTCTACTTAATTCTATCTGTTCAATACATCTGTTGGCCGACCCTCCAGGACCAAAGTTAGGCACACTCTCTACTTAATACTTTCTGTTCAATACATCTGTTGGCCGACCCTCCAGGACCAAAGTTAGGCACACTCTCTACTTAATACTATCTGTTCAATACATCTGTTGGCCGCTCCTCCAGGACCAAAGTTAGGGAAACTCTCTGTTAATACTTTCTGTTCAATACATCTGTTGGCCGACCCTCCAGGACCAAAGTTAGGCACACTCTCTATTTAATACTATCTGTTCAATACATGTGTTGGCCGACCCTCCAGGACCAAAGTTAGGCACACTCTCTACTTAATTCTATCTGTTCAATACATCTGTTGGCCGACCCTCCAGGACCAAAGTTAGGGAAACTCTCTGTTAATACTTTCTGTTCAATACATCTGTTGGCCGACCCTCCAGGACCAAAGTTAGGCACACTCTCTACTTAATTCTATCTGTTCAATACATCTGTTGGCCGACCCTCCAGGACCAAAGTTAGGGAAACTCTCTGTTAATACTTTCTGTTCAATACATGTGTTGGCCGACCCTCCAGGACCAAAGTTAGGCACACTCTCTACTTAATACTTTCTGTTCAATACATCTGTTGGCCGACCCTCCAGGACCAAAGTTAGGCACACTCTCTACTTAATACTCTCTGTTCAATACATCTGTTGGCCGACCATCCAGGACCAAAGTTAGGGAAACTCTCTGTTAATACTTTCTGTTCAATACATCTGTTGGCCGACCCTCCAGGACCAAAGTTAGGCACACTCTCTATTTAATGCTATCTGTTCAATACATGTGTTGGCCGACCCTCCAGGACCAAAGTTAGGCACACTCTTCACTTAATTCTATCTGTTGAATCCATCTGTTGGCCGACCCTCCAGGACCAAAGTTAGGCACACTCTCTACTTAATACTTTCTGTTCAATACATCAATTGGCAGACCCTCCAGGACCAAAGTTAGGCACACTCTCTACTTAATACTATCTGTTCAATACATCTGTTGGCCGCTCCTCCAGGACCAAAGTTAGGGAAACTCTCTGTTAATACTTTCTGTTCAATACATCTGTTGGCCGACCCTCCAGGACCAAAGTTAGGCACACTCTCTTTTTAATACTATCTGTTCAATACATGTGTTGGCCGACCCTCCAGGACCAAAGTTAGGGAAACTCTCTACTTAATACTTTCTGTTCAATACATCTGTTGGCCGACCCTCCAGGACCAAAGTTAGGCACACTCTCTATTTAATACTATCTGTTCAATACATGTGTTGGCCGACCCTCCAGGACCAAAGTTAGGCACACTCTCTACTTAATACTCTCTGTTCAATACATCTGTTGGCCGACCCTCCAGGACCAAAGTTAGGCACACTCTCTACTTAATACTTTCTGTTCAATACATCTGTTGGCCGACCCTCCAGGACCAAAGTTAGGCACACTCTCTACTTAATACTTTCTGTTCAATACATCTGTTGGCCGACCCTCCAGGACCAAAGTTAGGCACACTCTCTACTTAATACTATCTGTTCAATACATCTGTTGGCCGACCCTCCAGGACCAAAGTTAGGCACACTCTCTACTTAATACTCTCTGTTCAATACATCTGTTGGCCGACCCTCCAGGACCAAAGTTAGGGAAACTCTCTGTTAATACTTTCTGTTCAATACATCTGTTGGCCGACCCTCCAGGACCAAAGTTAGGCACACTCTCTACTTTAATTCTATCTGTTCAATACATTATTCTATTGGCTGTGGCCGACCCTCCAGGACCAAAGTTAGGCACACTCTTCACTTAATTACTATCTGTTCAATACATCTGTTGGCCGACCCTCCAGGACCAAAGTTAGGCACACTCTCTGTTAATACTTTCTGTTCAATACATCAATTGGCAGACCCTCCAGGACCAAAGTTAGGCACACTCTCTACTTAATTCTATCTGTTCAATACATCTGTTGGCCGACCCTCCAGGACCAAAGTTAGGGAAACTCTCTGTTAATACTTTCTGTTCAATACATCTGTTGGCTACCCTCCAGGAACAAAGTTAGGCACACTCTCTGTTAATACTATCTGTTCAATACATCTGTTGGCCGACCCTCCAGGACCAAAGTTAGGCACACTCTCTATTAATACTATCTGTTCAATACATCTGTTGGCTACCCTCCAGGACCAAAGTTAGGCACACTCTCTTTTTAATACTATCTGTTCAATACATGTGTTGGCCGACCCTCCAGGACCAAAGTTAGGGAAACTCTCTACTTAATACTTTCTGTTCAATACATCAATTGGCAGACCCTCCAGGACCAAAGTTAGGCACACTCTCTACTTAATACTTTTTGTCAAATACATGTGTTGGCCGACCCTCCAGGAACAAAGTTAGGCACACTCTCTATTTAATACTTTCTGTTCAATACATCTGTTGGCCGACCCTCCAGGACCAAAGTTAGGCACACTCTCTATTTAATACTATCTGTTCAATACATCTGTTGGCCGACCCTCCAGGACCAAAGTTAGGCACACTCTCTACTTAATACTATCTGTTCAATACATCTGTTGGCCGACCCTCCAGGACCAAAGTTAGGTAAACTGTCTGTTAATACTTTCTGTTCAATACATCTGTTGGCCGACCCTCCAGGACCAAAGTTAGGCACACTCTCTACTTAATACTATCTGTTCAATACATCTGTTGGCCGACCCTCCAGGACCAAAGTTAGGCACACCTCTTTTAATACTATCTGTTCAATACATTGTTGGCCGACCTCCAGGACCAATTAGGCACACTCTCTATTAATACTTCTGTTCAATACATGTGTTGGCCGACCCTCCAGGACCAAAGTTAGGCACACTCTCTACTTAATTCTATCTGTTCAATACATCTGTTGGCCGACCCTCCAGGAACAAAGTTAGGTAAACTCTCTGTTAATACTTTCTGTTCAATACATCTGTTGGCCGACCCTCCAGGACCAAAGTTAGGCACACTCTCTATTTAATACTATCTGTTCAATACATCTGTTGGCCGACCCTCCAGGACCAAAGTTAGGCACACTCTCTACTTAATACTATCTGTTCAATACATCTGTTGGCCGACCCTCCAGGACCAAAGTTAGGCACACTCTCTACTTAATACTATCTGTTCAATACATCTGTTGGCCGACCCTCCAGGACCAAAGTTAGGGAAACTCTCTACTTAATACTTTCTGTTCAATACATCTGTTGGCCGACCCTCCAGGACCAAAGTTAGGCACACTCTCTACTTAATTCTATCTGTTCAATACATGTGTTGGCCGACCCTCCAGGACCAAAGTTAGGCACACTCTCTACTTAATACTATCTGTTCAATACATCTGTTGGCCGACCCTCCAGGACCAAAGTTAGGGAAACTCTCTCTACTTAATACTTATTCTGTTCAATACATGTGTTGGCCGACCCTCCAGGACCAAAGTTAGGCACACTCTCTACTTAATACTATCTGTTCAATACATCTGTTGGCCGACCCTCCAGGACCAAAGTTAGGCACACTCTCTACTTAATACTATCTGTTCAATACATCTGTTGGCCGACCCTCCAGGACCAAAGTTAGGCAAAACTCTCTGTTAATATACTTTCTGTTCAATACATCTGTTGGCCGACCCTCCAGGACCAAAGTTAGGGAAACTCTCTGTTAATACTTTCTGTTCAATACATCTGTTGGCCGACCCTCCAGGACCAAAGTTAGGCACACTCTCTATTTAATACTATCTGTTCAATACATCTGTTGGCCGACCCTCCAGGACCAAAGTTAGGCACACTCTCTACTTAATTCTATCTGTTCAATACATCTGTTGGCCGACCCTCCAGGAACAAAGTTAGGGAAACTCTCTGTTAATACTTTCTGTTCAATACATCTGTTGGCCGACCCTCCAGGACCAAAGTTAGGCACACTCTCTACTTAATACTATCTGTTCAATACATCTGTTGGCCGACCCTCCAGGACCAAAGTTAGGCACACTCTCTACTTAATACTTTCTGTTCAATACATCTGTTGGCCGACCCTCCAGGACCAAAGTTAGGCACACTCTCTATTTAATACTATCTGTTCAATACATGTGTTGGCCGACCCTCCAGGACCAAAGTTAGGCACACTCTCTATTTAATACTATCTGTTCAATACATGTGTTGGCCGACCCTCCAGGACCAAAGTTAGGCACACTCTCTACTTAATACTTTCTGTTCAATACATCTGTTGGCCGACCCTCCAGGAACAAAGTTAGGCACACTCTCTACTTAATACTATCTGTTCAATACATCTGTTGGCCGACCCTCCAGGACCAAAGTTAGGCACACTCTCTACTTAATACTTTCTGTTCAATACATCTGTTGGCCGACCCTCCAGGACCAAAGTTAGGCACACTCTCTATTTAATACTATCTGTTCAATACATGTGTTGGCCGACCCTCCAGGACCAAAGTTAGGCACACTCTCTACTTAATTCTATCTGTTCAATACATCTGTTGGCCGACCCTCCAGGACCAAAGTTAGGCACACTCTTCACTTAATACTTTCTGTTCAATACATCTGTTGGCCGACCCTCCAGGACCAAAGTAAGGGAAACTCTCTGTTAATACTCTCTGTTCAATACATGTGTTGGCCGACCCTCCAGGACCAAAGTTAGGCACACTTTCTACTTAATACTCTCTGTTCAATAAATCAATTGGCCGACCCTCCAGGACCAAAGTTAGGCACACTCTTCACTTAATACTTTCTGTTCAATACATGTGTTCAATACATACATCTGTTGGCCGACCCTCCAGGACCAAAGTAAGGGAAACTCTCTGTTAATACTCTCTGTTCAATACATCTGTTGGCCGACCCTCCAGGACCAAAGTTAGGCACACTCTTCACTTAATACTTTCTGTTCAATACATCTGTTGGCCGACCCTCCAGGACCAAAGTAAGGGAAACTCTCTGTTAATACTCTCTGTTCAATACATCTGTTGGCCGACCCTCCAGGACCAAAGTTAGGCACACTCTCTACTTAATACTCTCTGTTCAATAAATCAATTGGCAGACCCTCTAGGACCAAAGTTAGGCACACTCTTCACTTAATACTTTCTGTTCAATACATGTGTTGGCCGACCCTCCAGGACCAAAGTTAGGCACACTCTCTGTTAATACTTTCTGTTCAATACATCTGTTGGCCGACCCTCCAGGACCAAAGTTAGGCACACTCTTCACTTAATACTTTCTGTTCAATACATCTGTTGGCCGACCCTCCAGGACCAAAGTTAGGCACACTCTCTACTTAATACTCTCTGTTCAATAAATCAATTGGCAGACCCTCCAGGACCAAAGTTAGGCACACTCTTCACTTAATACTTTCTGTTCAATACATCTGTTGGCCGACCCTCCAGGACCAAAGTAAGGGAAACTCTCTGTTAATACTCTCTGTTCAATACATCTGTTGGCCGACCCTCCAGGACCAAAGTTAGGCACACTCTCTACTTAATACTTTCTGTTCAATACATCTGTTGGCCGACCCTCCAGGACCAAAGTTAGGCACACTCTCTACTTAATACTATCTGTTCAATACATCTGTTGGCCGACCCTCCAGGACCAAAGTAAAGTAAAATCTCTGTTAATACTTTCTGCTCAATAGATTTTGTAGTGTCGAAGTTCCAGGTAAGTAAAATTTCTGTCAAATATATGTGGTGTCATAAAATATATGTGGTGTCATATCCCCTATTGCTACACTTAGGTAAGCTTTCGGTCATTTAATGGCTGAGGTTTGAAAAATGGTAAATCAAACTTAGTCTAATAAGCTTTCTGACAAAAGATTATGATGCAAAAAATGTATTTTTCATTTACAAGATATAATTATACATATATATATATATATCTGATCGATTGCATGTATACACATTTCAGGAAATGGTGGGTCGACCTTCACTGGTCTTCAGTTCCTTGAGAAAGAGTACAAAGAAGCTTTATATGACAAACGTGTAATTCTTATCCATGCTGGCGGGCAGAGTAAAAGAATGCCAAGTACTAGTATCCTAGGTAAAATATCCGCTCCCGTCCCTAGCGGCAATGTATTTTACCAAATGTTAGATGTTAAACTTGCGACTTATCTCCCTTTAATACCCAGGATGCCTCCGGGAGTGTTCGTCTGTTGTGCGGATGATTTCTTGGTGTATAATCTGGGTAAGGAAGGTACTGAGGGCAAATGGGAGTTCGCAAAGTCGGGATTCACAGCGCTGGCTCATCCATCTACTTTAACTGTCGGGACAAAACACGGCGTGTACGTTGTCAAGTCTCTTGACGACGTCGATACTTCCTTACATATACAGCAATCTGACTGTGTCCAAGTCCTTCAGAAGCCATCAATTCGATCGATGGAGAAGCATGGAGCTATTTTGGACGGTAAAGAATTGAAATTCCCGGATGGAATTTCTATTAAAGGATCTGCAGCGTACACCGATAGTGCCTTTTTCTTCGGTATGGATGTTGCAGCTAAATTTCTGAAATTCCTCAAAACAAATAGTCCAATTACTTGCGAAATCGATGCATATGGGGATTTCTTACAGGCCTTAGGACCTAAAGCAACTATTGACTACACCAAACATACACCTAATGTAACGACACCCACACCGAGTTTGATTCCAACTCGCGAGAAAGTTTTCCACTTACTGAAAGACTCAAACATCCAGTTGCTTCTGCTAAATTCCTCAAAATTCATCCATATCGGTACCACAAAGGAATATATCCATCATTATTGTTTCGACTCAAAATTTCAACAAGAAATGAGTATCGGTAAGGACGTTTTTAACAGATGGACCGAAGACGACGATGAAGAAGATGAACCGGTAACCAAGAAAAAGATGAAGCTCTCTGATGTGAGTCCAGGCAGTGTGATGCATTGCATGCTGCCACAAAAATCATTTGTTCCGGAAAATTCGATTGTGGAATACTGTCGGTTCGAGGTTCCTGTACATATAGGTCAAAATACCATAGTTAGCAATTGTTGTTATCTTAAGTCAGAAACCGAAGAGAAATCCAACGGAGAAGAAGCACACTCTAAACTTCCTCTTAAGATTCCCCAAAATGTCTTTCTTCACACTGTTTCCACGAAACAAGGCAATTCGACAAACTATGTAACTGTTCTCTTTAAGATTGATGATGATCTCAAGAAGAATGTTCCTAGGGATAAAGCCGGTCAGCTGCCACTTCTAGGCGCTACTGTGGACGTTTTCTGCCAAAATTGCTGTGTAAGCGTTGATGACATCTTGCCAACTGGTGCGAATAGCAAAGGTGAAGGAGATGACAACGGACCGGCCTCGTTGTGGACTTCACGTCTACATCCGGTTACCGATTCAATGACCGAGTCTCTGAAACTAGCCATGCAGATTCATACCGCTGTCACCAAAAGAACGAAAAGTGATATACTCAAGGAAAGAAAACTGGTTTCTATGGATGACCTTCTGCATTCCAAAGAAGTCAAGGACATGCTGAAGTATAGAAACGATCTGTATCATGACATCAAATAATGAACGACTGCCATACAAACCTGAGTTGACAATCACAATTATTTATTGGGACGTTTTTGCTCTCAGTTCCGCTTATTAATGGTTTTATTTGGCATGAACACATTACAGACAGAATTTATACCATGAGACATGTTCAAACTGTTGTACTAAACAGTCCGGACATAAATATTTATGATACGTAGCCCGTTTTTAGTTGACGACTTTGAACAAGTTGAACAGAAATTCACCACATACCAGTACACGTGTGTTTTAAATCACAGGAAAATATGCATTATATTCGGATCATACTTTCATGCATACCAAAGATAGTTTATTTATTTCTCATTGTTAAATTTGACGTAACTGTCGATATGATAAAGATCTCCAAATATGTTGATCTGATATGGTACAAATGCCATCTGTGTTCAGTTTGCCATGATATTTGTTCACCCCGAAATGCACGTTCGAACTCATCCACTTCTAAAGTGGAATAGTTCATTACGAATTTACAGGAGTGAATTAATCATTATCTGACATTGCTTCCTGAATGTTTGTTGCTACTAAATAGCATTATCATAAAAAATATGTGTATTCTACCATACATGTTGTGTCATTGTCAGACATTCCATGATATTCGAGCAAAGCCAGGCTAAGGTGTTGCTTTTTCCAGCAGTGGTATCAACATTTGCGATAATGTCTACTACATACATGCATTGAACAATTCACATCTGATCGAACCGAAGTTAAGTCAAGTTACTCAATGTAGTGGCCAGAATACAAAGTTAAAGGCTAAAATAGTATTATGCCAGTTTCTAATGGGGGTTTTTTTCGGATGAACGACTAATATTGGTGGATTTCGAAAATATACGTTAAAGTAGATCAATCAATATCATTTCATTCATGGATTCAATCTGATTATATTTTATACGGATTTTTGCGATCAGGAGATTCCATATATACGGTATAAACATGAAATATTCGTGTGTCTTTCGTGGTTAGTCGATAGAGCAAGACTGTCAATACCATAAACACAAACTTCGTTGGGTTTTTTTTGGGGTTGTTTTTTTTTTTTTTTATTATTATTATTTTTTTGTCGCCAGCAACGTTAACGCAAGGCAGCGGCGTGGGTGTCGGTTTCGGCGGCGTCCGGGAAACTGTTTCCGTGCGATGACTTAAGTATTTATTGTCCGATTTCAACCAAATTTGGCATATATTGCTTTGTATCAATAAGATCTTAAATTGGTTCGATACTGGTCAAAATCCATCAATATTTGCAAGAGTTACGGGACTTGAAAACTTCACCTTATTATTAACAATATCTTCAACTGTAAATAACTATTTTTTGTGATGCTGTGCAGGCGAAACATCCTTTTCCGTGGAATTCTCGTAATATTCGTGGTCTCACAACAACCATGAAAACAACAAACATTTCATTTTAGACTGTAATTACAATTCTTATTATTTTATGATATTTAGTGCGATTTCTTGTACATTTAAATCATTATTTCTCTTTAACAGACCCTATCGCTTTCTTTCCTCATTCTTGTGTCTTTCTGTACGCGCTTTCGTTTGCTTATATCTACTTACTTAAACCACAGAATTCATTTGTTCTGGTATAAAGAATGTAGCATATATATATGGAAAAAAAACTTTATAATTTCTACAAAAACACTAGGATTGAAGCAGTACAGACACTTAGTCACACGAAGAAAATCACCGCACATTTGTGTGTTTGCTGCACATTCGTGTTAGACCGTATAATCGGTAATATATTCGCGAGGACGAATTTTCGCGATTCTACAGGACATTCGGTTGGTCGGGGAAATAAAAAGTACATTGTAACAGATGAAAAATTATATTCTCTACATTTTTTGTTCGTTAATATTTAAAACAAATATAACATAAGAAAAATATATCGGTGGCCGATGATGAAGTTACAACTCCAAACAAATGCAAGAATCCCTGTGTAATCTATTTCAACATGTAGTAATAATTAAGCTTGCCTAATAACTTTTGCAATTGTACAAAATTCTCGTTTTGCATTCCACTTAAAAAAAAATCAAAACCCGTTGCGGTTTAGGTATGTATCATTTTTTTTCATATCTAAATTGCGGAATTTTTGATCCCCAAATACAGCAGATTGTACAATATTACCAAACTATGATGTGTAGAAAGAGCTATAAGTCTGCAGCATTTACTTATTTGTTTTGGACATGAACTCATGCTTATCTATTACTCTTAAGTGTTGTTTGTTAATTTTGTTTTAATTAGTGTTTATATTGCTTCCTAGTATTTATATAAGAGGTTGCCATAATCTTGTGATTTTACGTATTTAAGGATTCCCCCCAAGCCTACCTCCAAAAGGGACTTGCAAATAAACAACAGCTTTCCAAACCATTGCACACGGGGAGACCGTTCTCAACTGACCCTATCTGTTATGAGGACGTTAAGTTTTAACATTGTTATCAACCAACCATTTAAAACAATGGAACACATTATATTGTGTACTATTGTGTACTATATATATTATTAAAGCAGTTATCATATTCTGGTGATTCTACCTCTTTATGCATAATGATTATAATCCCAAGACCACACACATAACAAGGTGTTAGTGCAAATATTATGTATGTGCTAATTATAAACGCAACCCTGGTGAAATTTGGCAATGATAGAAAACTCGTTAGAATAATAGTAATCAAGCTATATCTTAGTTATACGTGCTTATTATTATTTTTAGTGGGCTATCATCAGATGGTGGGCTATTCAAATCGCCTTTCGTCCGTGGTCCGTGGTCCGTGGTCCGTCCGTCCTTCCGTCCGTCCGTTAACAATTCTTGTTGCCGCTATTTCTCAGAAAGTACTGAAGGGATCTTTCTCAAATTTCATATGTAGGTTCCCCTAGGACCCTAGTTGTGCATATTGCATTTTGGGACCGATCGCTCAACAAGATGGCCGCCGGTCGGCCATCTTGGATTTTGATAGTTAAAGTTTGTTACCGCTATTTCTCAGAAAGTACAGAAGGGATCTTTCTCAAATTTCATATGTAGGTTCCCCTAGGACCCTAGTTGTGCATATTGCATTTTGGGACTGATCGCTCAACAAGATGGCCGACCTGCGGCCATCTTGGATTTTGATAGTTAAAGTTTGTTACCGCTATTTCTCAGAAAGTACTGAAGGAATCTTTCTCAAATTTCATATGTAGGTTCCACTAGGACCCTAGTTGTGCATATTGCATTTTGGGACTGATCGCTAAACAAGATGGCCGACCTGCGGCCATCTTGGATTTTGATAGTTAAAGTTTGTTACCGCTATTTCTCAGAAAGTACTGAAGGGATCTTTCTCAAATTTCATATGTAGGTTCCCCTAGGACCCTAGTTGTGCATATTGCATTTTGGGACTGATCGCTCAACAAGATGGCCGACCTGCGGCCATCTTGGATTTTGATAGTTAAAGTTTGTTACCGCTATTTCTCAGAAAGTACTGAAGGAATCTTTCTCAAATTTCATATGTAGGTTCCACTAGGACCCTAGTTGTGCATATTGCATTTTGGGACTGATCGCTAAACAAGATGGCCGACCTGCGGCCATCTTGGATTTTGATAGTTAAAGTTTGTTACCGCTATTTCTCAGAAAGTACTGAAGGGATCTTTCTCAAATTTCATATGTAGGTTCCCCTAGGACCCAAGTTGTGCATATTACATTTTGGGACCGATCGGTCAACAAGATAGCCGACCGGTGGCCATCTTGGATTTTGATAGTTAAAGTTTGTTACCACTATTTCTCAGAAAGTGCTGGTGGGAATTTCACATGTACGTTCCCCTTGGGCCCGAGTTGTGCATATTGCATTTTGGGACTGATCAGTGAATAAGATGGCCGACTGGCGTCCGTCTTGGATTTTGATAGTTAAAGTTTGTTATCGCTATTTCTCAGAAAGTACTGAAGGGATGTTTCTCAAATGTGATGTGTATGTTCCCCTAGGACCCTAGTTGTGAATATTGCATTTTTGAATTGATCGGTCAACAAGATGGCCACCAGGCAGCCATCTTGGATTTTGATAGTTATTGCTAGTTGTCTGCAATTACTGAAGGGATATCTCTCATATTCCATGTGTAGTTTCCCCTTGGACTTTAGTTGTGCATAGTACCTTTGGGACTGATTGGTCAACACGATGGCCAACCTGTCGCCATCTTGGATTTCACCGCTGATTCTCAGAAAGCAATAAAGCGATTTGTCTTAAATGTCATATGTTGTATATTTGAAAAAGTTTGAAAAGCAGGGAAAGATCCTTCTTTCCATTGTCAGACATAGATCATTCTATGGTGGGCGCCAAGATCCCTCTGGGATCTCTTGTTTTAATTTCTGTTTAAAGCACATGATAAGTCTATAAACGTTATGCCATTTTTATTACGAAACTTTTAGGCTTGACTATGAAATCCTATTTATATTCTTTTTGTTTTGAAGAATCATATATATGTACTAAATATGGAATTTAAGCACTACCTTATCTACAATATATAAGCGAATAAAATGACACGTTTGGTCGATCGTGGATTATTCTACGTATTTGCGTATTATTGTGTTTCTGTTCGGCACACTTCAGCAAATTTCAAGCTAAAAAATAACCTCATTTTTTCCCCACTCATAATACATGTTTGCCGTTTTTGCAATATGTCTATGCATCATACATTTGTAAATTAACTTTAAGAACACAATGTATTTATAACATACAGGTATTTGTCTTTTAAATGTCCACTGCCTTTCCGAAACAAAACAATGGTTTTTCAAAGCAACATTACCATAAAAATCTAGATGCTGGTGGCCTAAGATAAGGTTACAACACCAACCAAATTCAATTTTCCCAACGCAATTTATGTTAATAGTGAAGATTTATTTCGCTGTAATAATGCGCGGTAATTAGGACGACGGAAGGAAGCCTATTACGACCGATGAAAATGTTTATTTTTACATTGTTCAGAAGGTGATAATTACTGTATATGTAGTATTCAAGGAACAATTCAGCTAAGAGTACATTAAAATTTCCATATATTTCGGAAACAAACCAGTTCTAATAGAAATTAGATAATTTGGTGTTAATGTGATATGCCAGAAAAGCCCAAAGCGTACATGTTGTACCTGCTTTAATCGTATGGATCAACGATTTGGAATGTCAACGGTATCAATAAAAATATTTTACAATATCGTGAAATTTGTCAATATTTCTTGTTATATGTTGGTTATGTAGCAGAATTAGCCTCACTGAATTGTCCCTTTAATGGTAAACTAATCATTTTTGCAAATTCTACAAAATACATCTACGTTTCACATTCCCGTTATAAAAATCCAAAGCTGTTTTGGAAAGGTAGTGGACATTTTATATATTAAATGTGTCGGGGAATGGTAGCTTGAGAGAAAGCTTTAAGAAATTTCCTTGTACCGACACCAGGCAGTTTGATGATCACAGAATGACATTGCTATCTTCACATCACTAGCACACATTGGGACACAAGTGTTCATCATTGTAGAAATAGCTATCGGCATTGTTCTGGTCATAATACCATAGATACGTTAGTTGGTTAGGTCCTATTGATTAACATGTAAAACGTCATTTCATGTAGGCCTCGATCCTTTTCTTCAATTTCCTGCTATGTTTTGGGATGCTGCGGTTTATTCCTTGTGTTTATAGTGCTATAATCTTGCTGAAGCATGCCGTCTGGCACTAAACAGCACCCCGCCTGGTCACATTATTTTGACAAAAAGTAAACCAGTCGTCTCACTCTTAAAGAAGAGCGCTAAGCAGGAGTAAAGACTACCAATTGCATAGATTCTGATGTGTCCTGGTCAGGGGACAGAACCCGGAAATTTCCTCACAAGGGTCAATCTCAACACAAGGCTAAAAACGAGACGTTAGGTTGAGAAGAATACAATAGATAATATTTCATATTTAGTCGCCATTTACTATTATAAAATGGTAGAAGCAGGTACAATTTTAACGTTCTACATATTTTGCTCTTTTGAAACAAAATTAACATAAGTACCCTCTACAACATGTAGTAATGTAACCATTCTTAACACCATTATCGGTTTAATGTATTGTTTTGAATTGCCACAGACGCTCTTGTGTGGGCATCCATAACTATATTGATGCAAGGTAAACTTACTCGCGTTACGACAACATAATTTCCTTACGATAGAGTTACTGGCTAGAGAGCTGATTAAAACGTAATATGAATGTGAAATTATTATAGTTTCTGATTTCTTGATAATCCTTTTGTATTATAGCTACCATGAAAACGAAAAGTAAACATATCGATATCAAAACATAAGATTCTAGGTAGTACTACTAACATCGCTACTGACTCTAGTTGGATAAAGGAAGACAAAGAGCGATAACTCATGAAGTCCTAATAAGTTCTGTAATATTGCATGATATAAAATTAGGTATAGGACCATTTTAACAGATGTCTTACTAAAGTTTCTAATTCTTTTAATTTGTACTTTACAATCATGGTCTGGGCCCAGAACCATAAAACTATTCTCAGACAGATTTTTTACTCAAGTATATGATTTTCCATAGGCTTGAGTAAAATATTTGTCAGAGAAAGTTTTATGGTGCCGGGCCCAGGTATTCAGATTTTGTGGCTGAGTACAACAAGCTGAACATCCCTATTCAAACAACCTAGAACCAAATTACACTGTAATCCTATTGGCAATCAGCTCATTGGTAACTGGCTACTAGTATTCTCATGTGAAAAGGTTATAGTAGATGGTAATATCTATATCCGGTAATATTCGAGACATTTTAGTTTTAAAATAATTGTGAAGTACATCTAATATTATAGAAACATCCTTGGGGGGGGAAGGGAAACAGAGTTTGTATAAGTTTTGGCTCTAACCCCCACCCCCACCCCCACCCCCCGAGGGTAGGAGGGACAGGGCCCAATAGGAAAAATAGAGGTAAATCCTTATATCACTACTTGTCATAGAGTTCTGCATGGATTGTAACCAAATGGCCAGAAACATTCTCTGGGAAAAAGGGAACAGAATTTTTGTGTGGGCCTGACCACGGGGGTTGGGCCAAATAGGAGAATTATAGGTACATTCTTTAAATCACTACTTTGTAGTCATAGATTCTGCATGGAATATTACCAGATTTGGCCACAAATATCCTTTGGGGAAGGGCAACAGGGTTTGTATAAATTTTGGATCTGATCCTCCGGGGGTAGAAGGGGCGGGAAGGAGGGGCGGGACCCGATCGGTGAAATAGAGGTTAATTCTCTAAATCGCTACTAATCATAGAGTTCTACATGGATTGTAACCAAATTTTGCCACAAACATCCTCTGGGGAAGTGGAACAGACTTTTGTGTGGGCCTGAACCCCAGGGGGCAGGAAGGGCGGCGCTAAATAGGGGAAGCAAAGGTAAATTCTTTAAAATCGCTACTATGTAGTCTTAAAGTTCTGCATGGATTGTAACCAAATTTGGCTAGAAACATCCTCTGAGGAAAGGGAACAGAATAAATATAATTTTTTTCTCTGACCCCCTTGATCAGAATGAGTGGGGCCCAGAATGTATTCAGAACATTATTTCGCATTACAAACCCTATGGACCTCTTGTTATCGTTCGTCATTTCTTTATTACATAATATTCATATTCAAGTGGTTATACAAAGTCATCCTAAGTTTTTCGCCCTATCGATATAAGTGTATGTTTTTAATTTTTTGATTAGGACTATCGTGATCAATAAAAAATAATTTACAAGCAGGAAGT
This sequence comes from Argopecten irradians, assembly GCF_041381155.1. Classification (NCBI taxonomy): domain Eukaryota; kingdom Metazoa; phylum Mollusca; class Bivalvia; order Pectinida; family Pectinidae; genus Argopecten; species Argopecten irradians. The sequence continues at coordinate 45,745,960 of NC_091140.1, forward strand.
ACCTTTAACAAACTGCATGTGTCACTTTCGGATCTATTGATCATATTATTACTCACACGCACTGTATTACTTAATCAATGCATTTTCATTTTTGAAAGAGAAATTGACATATTGCCTGTACTCGTGTTTATACTAGTGACAGTATCTGATAAGGTATGCTCGATATATTTGGTCCGGGAATCCCTATTGCACAGGTGGACCATCATATAGATAAACTGCTCAAATGCTCAATATGATAAATATGCACTGATCACTCCTTTATTAACTTTTATCAACAGTTTCGTTTTGTTATATGCAGCAAACAAAGACCATTACGTTCCAATAAAGATGAAATATGGACATCTTATTGCCTTGATTTGGTTAATTTTTTATTGCATTTATCTAATCAAAACTTCCATCAAACATATTTTCGACTAAACTAATCCGTCAGTCTTAATTTCGAGTCGTGAACTGATACCCAGTGTATAAAAAGGGTATTTATTATGATCGCTTCATTTTGACTTCGGTTTTTCATTCTTCATTAATATAAAACAATCATTTGGGGACATGGGGTTTATTTCATGCTTTGACTCTGCCAAGACGATCATTTAATATCTTAACATGGTAAGTATTTAATTGTTTAAAATTATCAACAAGGAATTCTTTGTTTCGTGCATTTTAAATGATGAATTGAATTCGTCATCATAATTTGTCGTTATGGTGCGAACTGGTATTGAATTTCCCTTTTGCAATGATAAAAATTCCATGTATCATAGATGATAATCCGCAAAGATAAACTTTCGCACATTATTTACTTTGATCTCAAAGTTCGCTAAGGAAAGTTTTATATTTTAGTATTATACGTTACTTTGATACCACAATAGTACGATACCTCATGCTCAAGGTAGTTCTAAATTTTTAAAACAGTTTCTAAGACATGTTATGTCTTACACCGAAAATTGTTATCTAACACCAAACCAATTAGTGCAATTACATGTATACTATACTTTCAGGTTACAAGCCATGCTTTTTTTCCTTTTGGGTTGGGGTGTGAAATTTTCATTCACTTTTTATCTTTAGTATATACTACATATCAGACCGTTTCATTTACACATGGTATATAAAAATGAGTTATAAGGATGTTGGGGAAACAAAAACCAAGAGGAAATGCAACATTACACGTGTCTTATAAAAGATATAAAATACCTTACATATATATTTAAAATATCTTAAAGACAAAGTTATGTAAGGTATAAAACACAAAACGCCCTTTTAAAAGATTTTATTTACACTTAGATTTATTTTGGATCAGCTGTGAATTAATGACAATTCGGTTTGCCGCTTTAAATGACTACTTGGTTTGCCACTTATGCTTTATTAAAATATTGTAATTAATCGATATTAATTGTTACAGAAATTATCGTAATTGTTGAACTTCACAAAGCCCATTCTTCTACGCATTAGCCAGTGGGATTATAATTGGGTGACTTGGGTTTAGCATATACACTGAATTTTAAATGTTCTTCACAACGTAAGTGTAAAAAGAATTTAGCTGTGTCACTCTAAGTAGAGATTCTCGTACAATGCATGTGCTCCGTTTAATCATGCTGCAGTTTCATTTTTATTGAGATATGGTCATATTGTTATTACAGGTATTATCCAATCAAAATGCATTGATTTTTATACCCCTGGTTTTAAATTTGATCTCCACTCAGATGGGGGTAGAATACGTGGTTTTATTTCGGTTATTACGTCACTGGGATTTTTTTTCATAGGGGTATAAACCAATGCCGTAAATGTGTTGCGTTGCAAACATTTTATCACAAACTGATGAAATTTGAGTGGGGAAAAGCACAGCGATATTATGCTTATGATTCACTTTGAAACTACTTTAGACAAAAAATATGTTTAAATGTACGAATTCATTTACACTATAACTAGTCTAAACCGGATGTCACTAGGAACAGAAAATTTTGCCGGTAAAACCAGGCTATCGCATTATACAGGTTGTAAATAATATAAATTAAAAAGAATTTTCTTTCGAACGTCGCTTCGGTTTTTGGCCTATGAGTTTCGGTTTTTGGCCTATGGGTTTCGGTTTTGGCCTATGGGTTTCGGTTTTTGGCCTATGGGTTTCGGTTTTTGGCCTATGGGTTTCGATTTTTGGCCGATGGGTTTAGGTTTTTGGTCAATAGGTTGATCAATCCTCCCTTTGTAAAAGGTTCTATGTCCCAGGCCGAAACACACCATAGTCCATAACAAAGGTCGTTTCTACTCTAGGGTTCCCAATGAAGGAAATGCTACGATTGGTGTTTTTGTTTTCAATTTAATGTGACTGAGTTACTATGCTGTTTGATGTGCGTTGACTGTATGCTTAAGTGAGATATCCCAATATCCTAGGCCAACGATATGAACTAGACAAGGCATGAACATATTCAAGAGCTCTTGAGTAGCAATACGTAGCTTCAACATTTTGGTAGTATCATTTTACTTTTGTGACAACTCTTTGAAAATATTTTTGATTAAAAAAACTATTTTTATTAATGAAAAGGGCTTCATTCTTAATGTTATGGTATTGACTAATTAGTTTGACTTCAAATGCTGAAATGTAGCCAATGAGATTAAAAAAGTCAACATTTGTCCTAGATGACTTTAAATTAAAAATTGACCATAGATGCCCAAATAAATCAACAATTAGTAATATAACTTGTAAACTCACATATATACTCTAACATCATTATTCTTGCGATAATCCTACCGAGATATGTTCGTGGGTGAAACAAACAGTTTGGTTTTTTTTAAATAAAAGATCAAATAATAATTGGAAAAACTCAGCAACTTAAACTCAAAAGATTATCTGTTCCTATTATGAAACAGAATTACATTGATTTTAAATGAAATATGTTTAAATTAGAAAAGAATTACAACAACTAATATTTGAATTTCAACCAATCAGAGTCCCCCATTTTATTAAAGGGAAACCAAGTATTGTTTAAAATTCAGTCAATAAGAGACCTTCGTTTTGTCACCATGGCAACCAATATTTTCAAAGATGTTGCCGTTATATTTATCATCGAAACTGTTTATAATACACTAATTTTCACTTAAATCGGACTCTGGATTCTCAAACTGGAAATGTATAGCTAAGTATACTAACAAACAAATGTGCTCTGTTGCATGACCCTGGCTGTAAATAGGACAATAAACCAAAGCAAACCAAAGCTACCTGCACTCGATATTTTCAAGTCACCAAAAACTTTTTGTGCAGCTAGTTCTAATGAAAATGAACACGAGTATTCAAGGCCCTAAGGGGCCTTTTTAAAATCACAAAAAAAGGAAAGGCAGTGTTATTTTAGAGTGACAACTAGCAGTCTTTTTGATATACAAAATTTAAAAAGATGGGCTATGTGCAGTTTTTATGGAATTTTTAACATTAGCTTGAACACAACCTTTCATAAAATCGTATATAAAATTAAGACTAATTTAAGAGCCTATATATTCGCTCGGTACATTAAGTAAATCGTACTTTGAGTTTGATAAGCTAAAGAGGAAGTCATGACTGGATAGATAATATAGGTATATATATAACTATGTAAACATATCACCAATCTAATGTCTGAAGTGGTCATACAACCTATCGGTACCTTGATTAGCAAACAAAACACACAGTGACAATAGCTTTATGTGCTCAGCTACAACAAAATGTGACAGTAACACAAAAAATATTGGTAGAAATAAACATCGTCAATACAACGTAAATATTAACATTGATAAGATGTGATGGTTTATTTGCAATGTAAGACATATGTTTATGTCATCAATCGTTTAAATTATATCTATGTTGTATTTCTAAAATGTTGAAACTACACTCAGGTACACGTACAGTATATGATTATTTTTACAGTTTAAATTACACTTGATATTCGATGATTTATCGATAAAACCTAATTGATATTGCTTTATCACGTAATTGACCCTTCCAGCCATGTCATACGACATTCTTATAAATATCATAAGACACATGTGTAATAACACCATTATGACGTCATATATTGATATCACGTCATATTATGAAGTCGCATGATTGTCTCTGTAGATAGAATCGTCACATCCGAGCCTGATTTCTGCTGTTTTATATAGAGACGAAATAAAAAGTTTCACTTATACTTCTATTAATAAAAGTTATGCGATAAAAAGAATCTTACATTCGTGACTATGTAATATAGGCTTAAGGCTCGTGGCATATCAAATTATTGAACTCGTTTAATTGATTTCATATTACATAGCCGCTCATGTATATTTCTAGGTTAGTGGGAGCAAAAATGTCAAATATATGAAACAAACGACACACAACGTTTTTGCGGAAGACCTCTTTTGGCTTCATTTTAATGTAGCTAACTGAAATTTGGTAGTGACCTTAGTGGTATGTACACTGTCAACATCACTAAATTTCAATTCTTATAAAGGTTATGTGTATGTTATTTTAATCTCATGCACTACTGTTGTGTTAATTATGCTATACCTGTTCAAGGAGTTTGCGCAAATTCATTTAACTCTTTCAAAATAACTGATACTGTAGAAATCAATGGACATTATCATACAGTTGTTGGCCTTTGATAACCTGATTTAGGAGGAAGTGTAGATTAGAAACAAGTCATTAACTGAAGTGGTTACACCGTTATCAAATGCTGCTGTTACGACCTTTACAAACACTTTCTTTTGTGTGGTAAACGATTCAGCAAACATGCACGTGTTTGTGCTAGGATTAAACGAAGATAAATAACTTTATATAATCTTGTTGTTGTTCGCCATGAACATTCGTAATCGTTTGACTACCCATTGTTGTCAAATCTGGTACCTAATCTGTTTTTGTTGTTCAAACTTGTCATTCTCGTCTGAAAGAAATGCACGAATAAATAATTGAAATGGCAGTTTAAATTATTGTAAGTACGGGAAAAAAATTCAAAGAAGCCACGATGTCCCGTCATAGTGTAAGCCCTGCATCTCTGGGTTGCGGTGACCGAGTGGTTAATATGCCCGACATATTGTAAGCTCTCCACATCTGGGTCGCCGTCGTCGAGTAGTTACGATGTCCCGATATATAGTATGCCCTCCTCATCTGGGTCGCTGTGGGCGAATGGTTAAAATGTCCCAACATAATGTAAGCCCTCCACCTCTCGGTTACACTTCGAAACCAACGTCTTGTGTGGTACTGCCTCCTGGTGGTTGTTCTCCGAATAATCAAACATTCCTTCTTAACCTGACACGTCCATAAATGACCCTGACTCTAAATAAGGCGCTGAACATAACCAAAGTAACTAACTTTTCAGAGAAGATAAACCCTTTATATGTTTCTCATCCAATGAGATCTCGATCATTAAAATAGGTGCCATAACTAGGTGACTTATATCTTTTTCTTCTGTAATCTATTGTTGACCGTCAAAGTTTCGAAGAAATTGAACCATCCATTTTTTCTAAATCAATATTCAAATTTGTCATTTTGAGTAGTTTCTACACATGGAAAAACAGCATAAGTCTGCACTAATTCCGCCCCGTAAATAAAAATGTTTAAAAATGTTCTATGGTACATGTACTGTTTAATTGATGTGATATATATCAATGCTTTATGATGAAAAAATGCTTTACTTCTCGTCATAATAAATTTTTAGTGATATTTTTTGGTGGAAATTGGGTTAAAAGATATATAAATAACCAAAAACATTCTCACAAAAATGAAAATAGATCAAAATTATAGCTCATTTTTTATAGAAAAATAATAAACTAAAAAGTGACATAGTTGCTTTTATTTAGTCAATTTTCAAGAAAATTGAACCACACATTTTCAAGATATACCATTTTTAGCTCCATAGAACCTTCGTTTTTCATTGAAAAGGACGTTAATGACAATAGAGTTATCTCCCCTATTGATTTATACATTTAATACATTTACTGTGGGTTCTCCTTTTACAATATAGCCCAGAAGTCAATACTTTTAGTTTTAAAATGAATAACAATGTTTATTCAATAGATATTTTACCATAAAATAGCAGTATAGGGTTGATGGGTTAATTGGTATTGTTATTTTCAAAACTAATAAAATAATTTTTGTCATGCCTTATGTATGTTTAGATTGAAACATCAATACAGAATCACTTTTACAATTACAAATAACTATCAAAATTAAGACCTATGTATGTTAACTATCGTATTTTGTTAAATGTTGGTAATTTTTATGGTGAGTTCAAAGTCAAACTCTTCTTAATTCGTGAGTATGAGAATCACGACATAACTTGAACATTATCAAATGTGTCTGTGTCTCCTTCGTTGTGTTTCTTCCAAGGTGTGAAATGTTGTGGTGGTGAGTCGACGACCAGCACCTTGACTTGCAATAGAAGGTTATCTTAATAAACATTTTCTTAAATATACCTACAAAATGGATTTTGTTTATTGTAAAACGTTTGATGTTCAGATATGAAATATATGTGTGGTCTTTCTAGGACTAGCCAGTGATATTAAGAGGCCAAAGTTGTTGGTGGTCGAAGACGACTAAATCCAAAATTCGGCCAAAAAATACCAAAATAGTGTAATAAATTGACAGGAATTCGATAGTCACTTTGTTTATCTTAAGTTTATAATTTACAGTCGGTTGTATCGTACTGGGGCCTGTTGCACGTAAAAGTTATCTATTCCGGCCAGAGTAGCGAAGTATCTCAAAAACGGAAGTACGTACTTCTAGTTTTCTATCAAAGAGGCATATATACAGAAGGTTTTTAACTTTTGATTCATCGATAATATAGTATAACATCCAGCAATCCCTGACTTTACTCGCTTTTTCACGCAATCGCCGCTTTTACCCACGCAAAGGAATGAAAATTTGATTAGCCCCACTTCGCTGAACATCGCTGCTATGTATTGCTATTGTATTGTAAGTTAGAGAATATTATTCAAATATTTTATAAGAAAGTTAACATATAAAGAAATATCTATCCAAACATAGAAAAGTTTTAAAGGTAAAGTAAATTGAGAAAGGAATCATCATACAAAATAGAAAATCATTTACGTTAAGAATATTACTATCTTTTGGGAGCATTTAATATTTTAGTCAAGTGTTCCAGTTTTCCGACCTTCGTGCGTCCAAAATGCTTCATCATTAGCAAAATGGCTATCAGTAGTTCCTAATAGAATCATTAGATCATGGACGACAATATCATACTTTAGGTTTTATTCAGTGTATGCAGTATCAATTTTCCTTAATGAAGGAAGTTCAATATGTAATCCGTTAGGTTATTTCATTTTGATCGAGATCAAACAATGAATTCTATATGACCTGTTACATTTGAAGTGCAATGAGGAGTGTTATATTTCATGGTATTTATTTACAATAATGAAAATATACAACGTAACGAGCTCTTATGCAACTCCAAGTGTGATTTATTTAAAGGAAAAAAAAGTATTGCATGTCGTAAATTTAACACTTACAGAATAGAGTAAATATCAAATGCAGGGTTAATATTTGTATTGTAACACTACTCCAGTCAATTTCGCCGGATAAAAAGGGACATGCAATGCCATGATGGTCGATGATATTGTGATAAAAAAGAATTCCGCTCACAACCTGCAACAGGTAAACATAACGTTACCGATATCATGTGAACCCTTCAAATCTCAAGTACTCGTATCATGTGATCTGCTAACAAATCCTACTCACATTTTACACGGATAAGTATGGAAATTTACGACCACCATCCGTATTTTTTATCTGATTTTTTTCCTGAAGCTTCAATAGATTAGCTGTTCAAATATTATGTCATTTGTAGAGCCAAATAAAAGTATGTTTTCAGCAAACCATGTTTGGGCATTATACACAAGATTTCATCAAGCATATCAAACATTAGCACAATTGTTGGTTTAGTAAGCGAATACATAGCAATGTGACAAGCACATCCCATCGGGTCACATTATACTGACAATGGGCAAAACAGCCTCCCATAGCCTCGGGTTGACCAGCCAAAATCTTTTACTTGGGTTGAGATGTCCTTGTCCACATCTCAGACCTATGTAAGATTCTATTTATCATTAATCTATATCATATCACATGCACCCTTAAATAAATAACTGAGGATACAGTGACTAACTTAGGATATAGTGACTAACTTAGGATATAGTGACTAACTTAGGATACAGTGACTAACTTAGGATACAGTGACTAACTTAGGATACAGTGACTAACTTAGGATATAGTGACTAACTTAGGATACAGTGACTAACTTAGGATATAGTGACTAACTTAGGATACAGTGACTAACTTAGGATATAGTGACTAACTTAGGATATAGTGACTAACTTAGGATACAGTGACTAACTTAGGATATAGTGACTAACTTAGGATACAGTGACTAACTTAGGATACAGTGACTAACTTAGGATACAGTGACTAACTAAGGATACCGTGACTAACTTAGGATACAGTGACTAACTTAGGATATAGTGACCTGTGTAGTGGTTAAACGCTTCGCCTTTTTTTGGCCAGTCGGGGGTCGAACTCCAGCACGAAGGTCATGAATCACCTTCCCAATCACGTGGGTTTTTACATTGAACTCCAGTTTCCCACTTTTATACCCGCTTTTCGAAAGTATTTTGTATAACTTGTATAACCGGTTTCACAGTCGATGTAAAATAAATGATTTTTAAAGTTCTATTAAAACGGTATTTATGATAACGATTCAATTCTCTGAAATTTTAATTTAATCTGAAAATTCCAGGTAGGTTTGAATTATCACTTAATGTAGGTAGAGTCAACAATATCACACTGGTATGTTATCTATCACGGGTAAATCGTGCTGATGTAGAAGATGATGTATGAAAATATATATTTACATATAATACACACAGAAAAGATATCTGATAACAGACAATTCATTATAAAGAAACTAGGAACGGTTTAAATTCTACGTAATAATCGCCTAATAACCAGTGAAAAACGTGTTTACAAAACCGCGCATGTCTTCTAACACGACCGAGGCGGTATATCATTTGATAACCATGCGGTATCACGTGTGGTCTAAATTGACATCCATAGGTGCTGCACTTGATGTTTTACTATTTAAAAGGCCTTATACATATAGTACAGTTTACGTCATTGGTTCCGCGTTAGTACATCACTATAAACAACTTTAATCTATAGATAGAATTTTTAATTCTCGTCTTGTTCTCAACATCAGTCTGGACTAACAGTGCAAATTGAATAATACTAAATATTTCATAAATGTTTGTGGAGTGTATGGACCGGTTTTAGTATTAATATAAACACACAGTGATAAAATATATTATCAGTATGTGGCTGGTGTTAGTACGGATATGCACAGACGGGACCGTGTAAGACAACTTAACATGCAGTGACTCATTAAGGTAAGTATTCGTCTGAGCTTAATATCATATTCCATCTTTTAAAGTTGATATATAATTCGCATCATAGAAGTTTTAGCCATTTCTATGTTAGCATTCATCCCTAAGTCATATGACCGTACTCAAATAATGCGAATATATTTACGTTTCAAATTAAAATCAATGTGAATTGTATTTCTGTTTTCATTAGTTCTAACGTAAAGTCAAGTTCAATAGTTCCTATGAGCATGTTTAAATTGCACAATCATTCACAATGCATAAACAATTATAATAAATAACATATTTCAGATTTGTCAATCAAAAACTATGTGAAATAAATTTGAATTTCAAGAACAATCCAATTAGACACTTACTGAATATATTATTTCAAAGAATTAATGAAACGGGCGAACCAGTAGTCCCACTCCCGTTATGCTTAGCGCTAAGCAGAAGCAGAAACTAAAACTTTTATAGATCTTGGTGTGTCTCGACCAGGGGACAGAATTCATAGCCTTTCTCAAAGCGGTAAGCGCATAACCAAAGGCCAAACGTGAGGTAGTGTCAAAATTCCATGTTACCAAACACAAAGTTTTTGTATATAGAGGTTTTCTGAAGTTGGAAGTTTTCTCTTTTCTGTGAAGGGAAATTAATAATTACAACGTATAACGTTATGGACTTTGTCTGCAGTTCTCTTTCAGTTATAGTACATACATGTATCATTAGAGTTCGGTGGTTTTCTCCGGGTACTACAGCCTTCCGCACATCCTAAGCGAAATCAACCCAAACCCAATCTAGAATTAAACAATATATATAACTGAACATGTCATTTTTCATTCCATTATTAGCTATGTTATTTCAAACGTAGCAAGTACATATAACTCCATTCCCAATATTCATTAATTTTGAAATATGTTTTATTATGTTGTATTTAAAAATGACATAAATTAAAAACACATTATACAATTTATGAGTGTTACGATGTTCGGATAACTCAGTATGATTTTGTAGTCATACGTTCATCCGTGTTGCAAGAGAAGATACATAACAATGATACATTTGTTTGGACATGCATGAATTACAGTTTTAATATGCTGAATTCAGAACTTAAGATTTACTAAAATGTCATATGATCTGGTGTTCAGTTTGCATGAGCAAGTTTAGAATCATAACAACATACATGTAAAACAACTTGATTCGTATTCACTCACAATCATCAAACATCTTCCATGACAATGTACATTAGTTTAATTTCTTCAGCTTCCACTAATGTAAACCAACATTTCGCGATCCAAGCCAAGTCGCCAAAGTTTATCTTCGCGAATATCATTTTACATCAATGATTCTGCTAGAAATGCGGACAATTTGAAAATCCGCGAATGTTAATCCGCGCTAACTTGTTTTGAAATGAAAATTGCGAAAATAAGTAGCCGCGAAAGAAAGTTGGTTTACAGTATTTTAAGTTTTGAAAGATTACGAAAATGTCTACATTATTTTTTTAAAGTCAATGGTTTCTAATCACGTTGAAATAATATTTCGTAATGATATGTGATATGAATAAACATAAATGTGTTGATTTAGCTGAAATGTTATGTAAAAAATCAAACATTCATCAACCGTCATCCCTATCAATACAATTAGATGAAATGAACATTTCATCGTAATCTCACTTTGCTAAAAATTCAACAAAATCGGTGTAAACAGATATCTGATAACATTTATATGTAAATCGAGAAAACGATAATGCATTTCGAGATCTTCTGAAGTTCCACGGGTTTAATTTGTTTCAATATGTGCTTTGAATATACGCAGTGGACGGATATTACAACAAATGAATAGACGCTATTCAGTGGTTACTTGGTATTGAATTATTCGACAAGAATGAGTGGCGTTTTAGCTTTAACAAAAATAACTTACGAACAACTATGTGTCGCATGACATGTTACTACTACTGCTATCATTTGACAGAAATACAGCCAGGATACGGTAACGTGTATTTGAAATCAATTAGATATGCAAATAAGCTGTTGTGATATTTTCATCAGCAACAAGATTTGGATTAATACTCAATATTCATAATTTTATAAAGAATTTGAACATAATAAGCAATATTTTTAGGATAAAATATTACTCATTTAACGTCTTTTTTTAATTATTTTTTTCATAGTGGCTACAACGTTGCTTCAAAAAGATAATTACGCATTGTCGGGCTTCATAAAACATGCGCACGGCACGTTCAATCGTTAATCAACAGCTGCAATGTTAATTTGATGCCATGAAAGTTACATAAAACTCACCTTTTGTGGCAAAAGGAGTGTTATCCGTCTTTAAAAAAAACCAGATATTGATATCAACAATAATTGTCGTTGATATTCTTCTTAAGTCTCACTACGTTGTTCTGTACATGACATCACTAAGATTATCCTTGGTTTTAAATTATCAATACTGGATTTTTTTTCTGAATTTGTAACGTCTATTATGGTAACTTTTTATCGAGAATAAAAAATAAAAACTCGAATTGGCCCTACCATTACGAACACGTACGGCATTTAATCATAGAAGTGAAATCGATGTGGAGAACTTATGTGTTTTACTCTGGTGGGTGAGCATGAATCTGCACTAAAAGCATTGGTCGTTTATCAGCATAACTTTTAATGCCTTTCAATTGTAATTTATTGGAATACCAATCCTACCATGGAGAATTCAAATAAAATATACAATGTAGCATAACCGGGTAGAAAGAATTTTACGCGAATAATTTCCCGACTGAAATCGTTGTAATTTGTTTCCTCAACATTCATCTATTTACAGGATTATTTCAATTATAATTAAACAACAACAAAATTAAATTATGGAGTGTGTAATCTATATAATGAATTATCACATATCAGGAAAATATTAAGAAATAATGTTGAATATTTAATAAAAATGTTGAGTGTTATTGCAAATGAGGCTTCAAACTTCTGTTTACCTGCGCAAGCCTTCTGGGGAAAAACATTAGTGAGGATGTCATAAACATGGCTAATTATGTTTTCACTTTTGTAACAAAAGTAATGTATGTGAAATTTATTAAATCTACAAGTATCATCTTTTCGTGATATGGAAGACTTCTGAAACTAGAAAATCTTTAATTTAGAAAATGTCACATCAAAATATATAGGATATAGGATAAGCACATTGATCTCTAAAAGCGCTTATATTTCTTGTGGTGTTAACTAGAGGGTCTTCTCACTTTTTGTAGAGTCACATTGTTTCTGCTCACATATGATATCATACTCGTTCCTGAGCAAACACTAGAATATAATATTTATCTATTTAAGTACCACAGAACAAACTATGTGGTATTATGTATTTATATCGTATTTATAAGTGTCCCGTCTATAAGTATGCGATTTAGTTATACAAAGTCATTATAACCTCTTGTTCGGTGTGACTAATGTAATAACACACATCTTTATTTCTCATTTATTTTGTTTAATATAAGTATATTCTGTTATATTTACATTTTCACTGCAGTCCCACTAAGTAACCTTACCAAGCGCAGTTGGCAGTCATATAGACAATGAACTTCAAGCGCTTATTATGACGTCATTATCATTGTCACGTCACAATTGTCGTGCCAGCGATCACGGAAGACGGCTGTTCAAAATGGCTGTTCCATCCATGACGATAACGAATGATTAATTCATTATATATGCAAAATTCCTTGGGATTTCATCATAAAATTGTAACCAAATGTAAATATATGCATTGAACGTCTTTCAGTTGGCATTCATAGCCAATATGAATGCAAACTGGACAGAGGCAAATTCAACATGAAGCGCGCTATTTGACTCTGTCCAGTTTGCATTCATTTTGGCTACGAATGCCAACTTAAAGGCGTTCAATGCTTAAATATAAAACATACATATTACAAATAAATGCGCAATGATGCAAATGAAAAGAAAAGTCAGAAAAAAAGCAAAATGAAAAAAAATCCTGATTTCTTTTCATTTCATGACGATGCATATGTTGTTTGTTATGCTAGGCCAAATCATGATCAGATCAATTAGGACACGTGAACAAAAGGAATTGTTCTTTACTAAATCTGTATAGTGTTCCGGACATCCCTTTCCGTATCCGAATCCACTATTGTAGAGGTTATCCATACAAACTATCCTACGAATGGAATATTATTTCAGTTAAGGTTTTTATTTCGATTGTGTAAAGATGAATGTTGTTAATTCAAATGTGATACGTATACGGTGAAACGATAGAAATTAGTAAAATAATTAATGCAAAAATGAATATTCGATGGGACATCGAAATTCCCTTTAAACTCGTCAGTAACGCAAGACGCCAGACATAAAAATCAACTTTAACAATAAAAAGGATTTCGAAATTGCAAATAAAGAAAGGTGTGTATATCTCACGCGTCCATATTCTAACCCGGATTCATAGTACACTATGCATCCCTATGCTACCAATCTCTAAAGGAACGCAAATGCCATTTGACACGCGAGGTATCCGAGTATCGAATTATGTAACATTATAATAATATGCTTCATGTCATCCTGTTGGTAAAAATGAACCTTAGATGAACTTGGAATCAAAAAAAAAATTATTTAATCGAACTTATTAAACTAAACACTTGGTCATATTGGTTAATCGTACTATCGATATTCATGGCCATTTAGGGTGTGCCAAGTTTATATAGTTACAGAAAGCTGGTGTACCCACAGAACAACATCGACCAATAGCCAGTATCAGGCAACTGTCCAACGTGGGATTAGATCTTACGATCCGGAGGTAAAGGGCTTTTGGCAATATGTCGAGACACATTGACCAAACGATCACAGGGATCCCTTATATAGATTTCCACAAATTGTTTTTCTCAAAAAAAGAGTTTTGACAAAAAATTCACTATGAAGCTCTGAACAATTCATAAGAAAGGCAATATTTAAAAACATTTTCTCCGATTCAGTCAAGTATTGTATTAAGCATTGTTATGAAGACAAGAGTTTGTAATATAAACATGTCGTAGCAGAAGGGCCGCGGTGGCCGAGTGGTTAAGATGTCCCAACATATTACCATAATCCCTCCACCTCTGGGACTCGAGTTCGAATCCCATGTGGGGAAGTTGCCAGGTACTGACCGCTGGTCGGTGGTTTTTCTCCGGGTACTCCGGCTTTCCTCCACCAACAAACCTGGCACGTCCTTAAATGACCCTGGCTGTTAATAGAACATTAAACTAATCAAATCAAAGTGTCGTAGCATCTGACTGACAGGAACGTTTGTGTTATTCTTCTCAGCTTTATAATGCCCTTTTGTGATACCAGAGAGTGTTAAAGGTATAAATCAACACACATTTAGTAACATATCTGTCACTTCTTCAAATGTCCTCAAGATGATTTTAAAATACTTCCAACTGCATTTGTAAACACAATTTAAGCCATCATGCATTCGCTAGTTGCTCTTTGAGCCATTTATAACTGTAGCGCATTATACCGTTGATAAGAATAAGCCTGGTGGGATTTTGTACGCAAACATGATTAAAAGTTTTATTTTCGTTTTCATTTTCTGCTAAGTTAAAAAAAAATAAAAAAAGTTCGGGGAAGGTCCTATTATGTAATACTGATGTTAAAGATATGGCAGTGTTACCGTGATCCGTGGTGTTACAAACATACCATATACATATGTAAATAACATTCTTACTCATTTGTGTCATTTTCTTCATCAACCAAGTTTATGGGTGTATGAACTTGAAAGCAACTTTTACCGGGTGTAAAAGATGTATAAAAAGAGAATCTTGCATAAGTGGTTACATGATATAACATTTATCAAACGACTTCAATAATTTGATATACAACGAGCCTTCAAGCATCACATTTTTAAATGGCTGGACGAGCCAGTTATGTGATAAAAAATGTTTCGAAATTTTAGAATAATTTAAGCACTGAGTTCATTTATTTTCTATGTTCCCTTTTATAACGATCTGCTGTCCATATGACACACAATGCCGCTTTAATTTGCATATTCAATCATTAAACCTGAGACAAGTGCATTTCTATTCACCACTAACATTTGGGTTATATTGTTGATTTTGGGTATATTTGACATCAAAAAATAACCCCAGCAGTAAAAGTGCACAACCGGTACATCTGTACCATAACCTTTTAATATTGAAAATGTAAATGTATTAGCTCACCGTTAATAGTTTCATTAAGTTTCATAACGCGGGTCGTCTTATGATTTTCGGCATTCTCCTAATTACCGCGCGATAGCTGAGTATCACAATGCTGCTCGACAAAACTCCGAAAGGAATCTTCATTGTTCAGATATTCGAACATAAGAATGGTTATGTTTTGGTAACATAGTACATGTACATCAACAGATGTACATGTATGCAATGTATAACATTTAAGACGCATTATCATGTGTGTTATATTTTAAAAACTTTGCAACTTATTTCAGTACAAATACGACAAGTTTAAACTAACATATTAAGACCGCCTAAAATATTATTCTTACACATACTTGGCATAAAGTGATGACGTAATTCACGTACAATCAAGGAAAATTCCCTTTACATAGATGTGTGCACATAAACATTAGATATCAAATCTTTTATATCCATGTCACTCAGCGGGTATCATTATAGATATAAACACTGACATATCTGATAAAGTATAAAATAGTCATGACGAGTTCCTCATTTGTCTTTATTCATACTCAATAAACCTACTATAATTAGTCATTAATCATATATTTTTTTCAAATATTTAACGTTATTCATTAGATTTCGTTTTTATCTATATTTCAGGAATGTGCATGATCAGGCAGTTACGAAGATGGCTACAACAACAGTGTATGGTCGAACCGACTTCTTCGCATCAACCCCATTTGATGGGGGCACCATGCAATCTGATTATTTCTCCAATACCTCAACTGTAAATGTAACAACAAGTCTGTTTAATAATACAAATGTGACAACGTCAGATTCATCAACATCATCTGAAATAAAACGTTTGGAAGAAATCTCATCTTATCTTTGGAAAATCTTGTCTCCGATATTGTTCATTGTGGGAATGGTTGGCAATACTCTAACCGTAGTTATTTTCAGACGAATGCGGGCATGGAAAAAACCCTCTTTGTTTTTCCTTGTCCCTCTTGCTTTCACGGACGCTACAGTATTATGTGTTGGACTCAGTCGGTACTGGGTCAGGGAGATATTTGATTATGACCTTCGAACGACCTCTGATGCTGGTTGCAAAATAAATTTCTTCGTGATCTACATCTCAATGCAGTATTCCTCCTGGATTTTAGTGTGTTTCACATTTGAGCGCTTCTTGAAAACAAATTTCCCCTTTCGGTATATACGCGTTATGACAGTAAAGAAGGAAATTGTAGCTTTAATAGTGATATTCATATTTCTGATCTGTGTAAACGGTCATTTCTTCTTCACAAACGGATTGACTGACAGAGAAGGCTCACTCGACTGCACATCACTAACAAATGAGACATTTTATTTCGACGAATATGTCTTTGTTTATATAGATCTTGTTTTTCTGTCTATTCTACCCGCAGTGTTAATGGTAATTATGAATATATGCATTGTGCGAGTCTATCGACAATCCATAAAGTTTCTACGATCATCCAGCACCGGTACAACCGCAGCCACGAACAGACAAAAATACAGCATCAGGGTTACCAAAATGCTTCTACTCACAAACTCCTACTTCGTGTGTGCAACTCTACCTATCTGTGTATATTTTATAGTGGATTCTTACACACATAGTGAAGACGAAATAGTTGTCGCCAAGAAGGATATCGCTTGGTCTGTGACATATATTTTCCAATTTTCAAACTATACTATGAACTTCTTCCTTTATATTGCGGCAAACGACAAGTTTAGAGACCATCTTTGCAGCATTTTGAAGTGTCGTGCACCAAAAAGGTACGTAG
The DNA here is from genome assembly GCF_041381155.1 of Argopecten irradians. Taxonomy (NCBI): domain Eukaryota; kingdom Metazoa; phylum Mollusca; class Bivalvia; order Pectinida; family Pectinidae; genus Argopecten; species Argopecten irradians. Next base: position 45,763,264 of record NC_091140.1, read on the forward strand.
TTCTACCAATATTTTTATTTATTCCGATATATTCATTAACAATGTCTTGCACAAATCGTCGTTTTTACCAAATAAATAACGTATGTTTTGTATTACCACTATACTTCCATAACTGGATGGCAAAACCGACATCAAAGAGATTGTAATTTTGATAGGCAATAAAAACTAAATAAATTTTTCATTTTTGTATTTGACACTGAAATCATTATTCGGTCTGTTTGAAAATTTCGTCAATTTTATTTAGATAAGGAATAAGAAAAATAATATGATTGCATGCAAATATAAAGTTATACATTTTCCACTCATGTTTTTGGGGTTTTTTTTTCTTCTTCTTCAAAATGACACTACCCATTGACAATTATGTTTGTTAGGGTGCCCCGTCATTATACTTACTAAATTGCAGTTAAAATCGATTAAAATACCGCAGGTAGGAATGACAATCATTAATCTATACATACCTACGATGCAAAAATAAAGAAGTCAAAAGCGGAAGTATAATATTGACCCCACCTTTTTGGCTTCAACCTCCTCAATTCATCATCACATTTAGCCATTACAGGGAATCCTAGGAGGGGGAAACGATTGTGCAGTGTAATATCAAGTGTAGTCTTATTTTAATTTGTCTCGCTTTTAATTCTCATTTCCACACATTAACTATAAAACCTGCCATAGCGACCACCTCTGTATAAAGACCACCTACTTAATATGACCACATTACAAAAGTGTCGAAAGTGTCAATTACAACACAATTTCACTTCTATATAATTATCCCTTTCCTTTTGTCCAATGGGTGGTCTTTAGACAGTTTTTACCTATTTTTGGTCTTATCCAAATAATTCATTTTTACTTTTCAGATTTACTCGGAAAAGGAGTTCGGGATACAGTGTTCAGAGTACGTTATCGTCCCGTATAACGAGTGAGGATTCGGAAGCTATGGCGGCCTCTGAGGCAGAGGGGAACACTAATTCGATATCACCAGCATTACACACAGGCTGTAGTAACGCCGACAAGGGGGACTATCTTCCTTCAGTGTCTGCTTGTCTCGATAATGGCTGTTCTCCGTCGCTTCTAAAGAAACAGGAAAAATCCAAGCAATTCTCAAAAGTATCCTGGTCAAAAAGAGTAGAACAGTTTAACGGAGCAGTTCCTCATTTGTCTTTATCAGATGCAGAAGTTTAAAGATGGCACCATATAAACCCTGCTGCGAAGGTTGTGACGTCATACAATTCTATGTAGTGTATGACATCATGTTTTTGTCGAATGTGATGTCATATAGTTATATCTTTCAGTATTATTGTGATTTTTTGGAATTGGTGTGTTTGTTTTTTTCGAATAATTTCATTTTTAAAATAACTCGGAATAACTTATCTCCACCAATATCTGCGAATTAGTTCATTGTATGTTCCTAAAACGACATTAATCCCATAGGAACAATTATAGTGATTGTTGAATAGAAATTTCTTACCACTCGATCCCACTTTTTATGTTTTGACGAAAAAATATTTCTCAATTATAGCGTCTGTATGAGAAAACATTCCATTATTCTTCATAAAATATGGACGTAAAGTTCATAAGATTGTTGACGTTTTCAAGAATATAACAGGCTATTGAATGGGTTTTGATGATGAGGAATATCAAGCAGTCAAAAACCATTGAAGATTGTATTGAATTAACATGAATTATTTACATTAATATTACATTAATAAAACTATACTATGTTTTTAAAACAAAATTTGTTTTATCATTTTCACCATACCAAATCTGTTTCTCATTATAATACATGCTGATAAAAAGTAAGTCTTTATTTGATTTTTTACCGTCTCATGAACAATATTAATTTTCAAAAGTTTCATATTGATGTATGTTCAAATTGACATTTATAATCTGTATTTAACCAATACTCTTACGTTGGTCACGTGATTTCATTGAGTTAAGTAAAATGTAACAAATGTGAAGAAAATATCATTTATTGTGAATGGTATAGCACATTCCACTTTGTCGGTACGTAACCTATGTATTGTAAGTCCACATTAGTTTCCTTAATTAACATCATTAAGGTATCGAAATGCTTTAATGAGACCCGGATGTTTTATCTTTACTATAGAAAATTATTCTGGATACAATACAAAAACGGGTCCTGAATTTCTCATTATCTTTATTTTCAACTTACAAAAAATTGTGTGTTTTGACAGCTGCTTTTCTCTCTTTTTTCTCCCCTTCATTATTCTGTCTTTTATTTTAAAGGTCTTACGCAGTTAAATAAGTTATTCTATCCTACAACTAATGAACACTAATTAACTATTGGTAAGTTTAATTAACATTAAATATCACTTGAGGCATATACATATAAGCCTGATTCACACTTTAAAACCCCATATTAACCAATTTAATGCCTTCTAAGAATGTAAGTGGTGTCCTAATTGGGAAACATGATGTTTACATGTACAACCGGTGTTATTTTGGGGAAATACCTGATCGTTTGCACGTAATTATATCCATCAAAAATAATGTTAGTACAATTTAATTAGTTTGTTTGTTTGTTTGTTTGTTTGTTTGTTTGTTTGTTTGATTAAATTAACGTCCTGATAACAGATAGGATATTGTTAGGGCGGCCTCCCATGTATGTGTTGTTGCGTGTATGAAGTGAGGGTGTGTGTTATGTGAGACTGGGGTTTATCCGTATTGTGTCTTTTTATAGTGTTATATCACTGAAGCATGCCGCCGAAGACACCAAGCAACACAGCCCACCCGGTCACATTAAACTGACTATGGGCGAACCAGTCGTCCCACTCCTGAGTTAACAATATATACATTTACGAAATATCAGATATGGCAACTGTTCACCTACATGTAACAATTAAATCGCCATTAACACGATACACTGTACAGTGGAATACTTGCTGATTTACTTCCTAGAGACCTATAATCATTTTGATAGTATCACCCAAGGACTCCGATAGGCGTGAACACCTGTTAGGTTTAATCCCTAACTAAACATCTTTACGAACCTCCCACCCAGATTATGGATTAACATGCCATATATGATATGCAATTGTAGATCCTGATCAGAGGAAAATTTTCTGTACATCCTCAATTATGTAATCTATAAATCTCCGATCAATTTCGAAAAGACTTTCTGATGCATGGTCACACGGAAGTTTCTTTTGCTTATTGCTGTTTTTTCACATCAAAGATCAATGTTTATTATTTATTTCGTAATAGAGATGTCTCGGTCGACTGAAGACAATAAGATTTTTTCCCTGTACTTGTAGACTTCGATCATACAAGGAATCATACATGTATGTGGTTTGCAATGTCTATTTAAAACAATCATCAAATAACTTGAATATGAAATAGTAATCATCAAATTACTTATATATGAAATATTTATCATCAAATTATTATATATGAAATAGTTATCATCAAATTAATTATATTATGAAATAGTTATCATCAAATTAATTACATATGAAATAGTTTTTACATGCACACAGTATTAACTAACCTTATTAATAAGATACGGGTATAAATTTATTTAATTTATGATTAACAATATCCATACAAATTACGAATGACGTAGCTCTGTCTATATTTACATTTTTTTATTTAACAACTTTGCATTTTGTCGCAAAGATGGAACCATAACAAAATATTGTAACCGAGCGCAAAATATAAACAAAAGAGTTATCTCGTTTTCATCAGTCAAGAATGTCAAACATCAAGTGTCATATGATAAGATGGTTGTAATCTCATCCGGCCGATAATAATAGGAAGGAAAGGGGGTTTCCCTAAGTTAAATCATAAACGTATTGTTTTTTAACAAAGGATAGCAGTTTTCTGTTTTCATGGTCTCAGTCAAATGTTCAATTTTCGATATGAATAAATCTTCGGCCTATTACGACAATTTCGGAATTATGTATTTTTTCATATTATACATATACTGCTATCAAGACATGGTCTGACGTATAAGATGTAAAATGACCTGGAGCAAATACAGATTCCGAATTTTCGGAAGAAATAAAGTCACGGAAGCGTGTTCCATGACATTTCCGCCCAGATTATGAGTTTTCTGTACTGTTGGCGTTCAGGGGGTCCACTGTAACTACTATTGAATTTTGCATAACATCATATCAGGCATAGATAAACAAATGGAAACATTTTTCACAAATTTGAAGTGCAATGTGTATTGTATTGACAGCATCATATTTCACTGGATACATTAAAATATGCTATATCTATCACTTAAACGAGAAAAAAATTGAATATACATTGTATCATTTGTTGAAAGTGCGTAACAATTATTCAATTTTCAACTTTTCCTATCACCTTTACAAAACAATGCATACACTGTTCTTGATAACAATACAAGTTTATATGACTAAAATCACATTAAGGTATTCATCGAACTACCAATCAGCAAAAAGACTAGAAAGCCTTGTCATGACAAAACCTGCAGTAATACCTACATTCTAAAAGAATATAAATAACCGACATAAAAACCAATGGACCAATCACAGGGCTTGTACACAGAGAGGGAGAGTCATGCATCCAGGAAGAGAGAAGTTTTCTGCTTCTCCTACCAATACAAACATTGTTAAATCTAAAAACGAATTTCTAATAATCTTTATCAAAATGCATTTTTAAAAAAGTCGAGTAGTTGATATTTCCGTCAGGTAACATAAAACATTTTAAACAGAACCAAATGTTCTAGAACACTAAGCGTTAACTGCTTTATCGGCAACACTTGTACACACATATCTAAATTATTGTTATATTATAGAGATATTTAGAAGTATTTATTTGTATAACACTCTTCAAGAGATAATTAAAACTACCTGCTACTCTCAAAAAGTGTCTAGTGACGACAATTTTAATTGCGGTGGAGAATTTAGCTGAAGAACTTTGTAATTGGCGGTTTTATCAGTAATTGATTTACAATTTATCATTCAAAATTCACGTACACAATCCCTGTTTATATTTACATAAACACTTTGCTGTTGCCGCGAAAACACTCCTAACCTCTAACAACACTTAACATTATGCAACAACAAGAAAAATAAAAGAAATAGAAAAAAAAAGCTATAAATCCATAACAAAGACATAATAAAACAAAATCATGCCTCAAGTAGTGAAAGGTCCCGATTTATATGCTTTAAAGTTACATATGCATTGTTAACTCAGTGTTGGAACACTCCTGCAACATAAAAAGAAACGGACCCCACGATCGAAGGGACATATTCCATAGGGCAATAAAACGATATATCATAAAAGAAATAAAACCAGGAAGGACAATTACGCAATATATCAACCTCAACAACGGTCAACAGGTTTTAAACATTTTAGATTGATATCATTTATATAAATTGTAACATGAGGAATAAAATAGTTTTCCTCCTTCGGAGATCGTCTAGTATCCATTTTTTTCTTCCAATACTGTCATCTCCTAATGATAGGTATTGACGAATCATGATTCAAAAGCACTCAAGACAACCCGGAAATGACGTCACCGGAAGACCACGCCATAATAACGGATGTTACATCGTGTGAATTATTTAAATTTATAGGGCGATAGTGATTTTACTTTATAAGTGTTGTATTTTTTGAGATTTTGATAGCTAAATCAACAATATGCTGATTTTCCGAGACATCATAAAAACTACCCTTATGTCTTTTGGTCATTGATCACATTTTGTTATCTATTTTGTCTTCTTCCTTTCCTTCTACTTATCTACATTTTTATGAATTTAATCAACCTTTTCCTTATTCTTTAACTCTTACTTTGTTATCGATATTAATAAAACAAAACATCAATTTTGAGTATTTTTCCTTGCTATCTAATACAGGCTGAATAGCCTTCCAATAATTATACATTTTGCGTAAGGTAAATGTATGAACACATTTAAAATGATTACTTAAACTTCTTCAAACCAGGGCCCGTTAATGACATAAACACGAACCACTGCGAAAATCGAGTGGCACCTACATGACAGTTATACGACAGGCAACTAGACAGAGATAGGATAATGTTAAATCTAACAGCCACACGTTTTCTGTCTTCTGACTCATACTTACACCATTAAAACTGTATGTAACCTAAGGCTTTTTAATAGTTTTCTTTTCGGACTAAAGTTTGAGAAATATCACTTGCTAACATCCAACAGTTCCTATTCTGAAACAAAAATAACGTGTAATGGCATAGACAGGAAAGTATATTGTTTATAGTCTTATCACAATGAATCGCACTACTGTGGCACGATGTAATATGTCATTCGTTTTTGTTCATTTAATAGTTGATATCATAAGATACAAGTGCCCATGGAGCTTAACAGTCACTGCAGTTTTTTTACATAATAAAACAAACACGTGTAAAAACTATATTGGCTCCTTGAACTGCCAAAACAGCCAGAACTATTGAGAGCATAGACTTTTCTTAGTTCATCAATTAAGCGTTTTAATCTATAACGAGTAATTGCTACCTTACCTGTGAGTTGGATAGAAGAGTATTAAAAAGCTCATTGTTCTAACCAAATGTAATTTGAAAAAAATACATTGCTAAGAACGCTTCAGTGAGATAGCATTATCAAAAGGCAAGAAGACACAGCCCCAATATACCGCAGCCTCCCAAAACAAGCATTCACAACCCGCAACACACGGGAGGAGGATAGAACCAGGTATTCCTGAAGAAATAAGTGTAATATACCTTAGGTACCACGTTCTTAGTATGACCCCTGTATCCTCCAAAAACATTCGACAGGTAGTACATATATCGTTATATGAATCTCAACGGGTGAATCGAGAGATTGCGAAGACATATAACATACAAACAATTATTAATCTCAGGAAATATTTATTAGTATCGACTAAATTAATGTAGTACACGTGTATATTAATTACCCTCGTCTAAATCATTTATTATACCCATATCGGTATGTTGATATTTATTTCCCCACCTTTTTCAATTTTGGAAGGAAGAGAGAACAAAAAAGAAAAACGACCTTCTAGTCTCACAACTTCATTGAAGAGTAAATTAAAGGGACAATTCACTCAGGCTAATTCTTTTACATAATCAAGAAGCAAAATATGGCATAAATGTATTGTTCTACATTTCTTATGAAACATATAAGATAAAATATTGACAAATTCCATGTCATTATTTAGTATTTTAATTGATACCGTTGTAAATACAAATCGTTGATCAATACGATTAAGCAGGTACAACATGTACGCTGTACCGATATCCGAGCCAAAGTCACGCACGTTAAACAAATGAACTACATAACCACTGTGGAGGTGATAAAAATGATTTTCTAGGCAAGAAAATTCACCTGATAAGGTAAAAACACTACTGTCAGAGCGATTTGAGCAGTTCTAGACAAAAGTAGCATTTCTCTACTAGCAAGGGACAGGGTTCGGCATACAAGATGTTCGACCACAATGTGTAATGGCGGACAGCGAGCGAGTTTCAACATTTCACACGCATTTCATTACCATGATCTTTTCTGGCATATCACAGAAAACCCGACTGGTCTAATTCCCATTAGAACTGGTTATTTTCCGATATATGTACAAATTTTAATGTTCTCTTAGACTGAATTGTCCCTTTAAACATTGATTTGATCAGGAGAACGTATCAGTTGAATTTCAATATTTGAACAGCGAACCAGGAAGTGAATTCTGCGTATTTTAAACTACTCTGCTGTAATCAAACCCGTACTGTGCGTTAAGTAAACACGTTAGTCGATACTACGGTCACATGTAAGTGTTTGCCGACAGTAAATGATTGGTTTGACTGGCATAAAAAGTTAACCTTGGTCTGCAACAACACAACCGGTCTGGGAATAGAACGATAGTTGATAGACAGTTGACGCCGGGTATAAATCAGGGAAAGCACCTTGAATGCTTGGCACGTACAGGCTTGTGGTGTTCTGGAGTTCAGGAAAAAAAATTATCGACCACATGGGGTACTGTAGTGTTTAAATTGCCCTTGATACTGCCAAAACGTTTTTAGACATACGAGATAGCTTGGAGACATTTTTTTTAACTTTTACTTTTTTAACATTAACGAGATACGTGTATCTTTATAATGGATGGTATAGCTTTTAACTCTCATAAAAATGTCAAAATAATTTTAACACGTGGATTTTTACGGTTACAAGAACTATTTCTTAGTCATGTATGGAATATAGATGTCTGACAGATTTTGGAACATGGACTCAACACTCGTACATAATTGTTTTTAGTCTTATAAGATGACTTAAATTCACATTCAAATAATTTTCTCGTTCATTCTATAACTTGTTTACACAAAACTGCAATTTTCCAGATCTTAATTCGTTCTGTAATCTATTCACGTTAATTTACTTCCTTCGCCTCACTTCTAATTCGATACAATGGCAACGCGGGCTTTTGAAAAAAAAGTGTGTTTGGCATCCTGTCAAACCTCTATGTGCCCCTTTTCACATCTTCGATATTTCAGGGGTTCCGATCACTAACGATCTCTGCTCTTAGAGATCGTAAATGATCGGAACCGCTGGAGTAGCGAGGATGCCCTTTTCACTGAAATCGGACAAAATCTAAATTGTCGCTAATCATAAGCCAGAGAATGGCGGACAGGTTGGTTGTCGATTCGGTAAAACAAGGGTTGCGTGCACAAGTTTCAATAAAAATCTCTTACTTTGATAATATTATGTTTTGAGAAATGTGCCGGACAAAATTCAGAAATAAGGTAGAAGAAAACTTAATAACTTAGGTACTTAATTAGATGGTTGTTTTGTTGAGTAAATCAGGTTGTATCCCTATAATGGTTAATATCGTTGTTTGCTTTCCTCACTCAGTCATTGCACGCTGCCAATGCATTCGTCTCAATCCATTTATGCTGAACGTTTAATAGACGCAGGAAAAATCATTTAAATATATGAAAATGTGTCTTGGCAATGGCCAGGGAATAGAACCAAGAGGCTTCCTCGGAGAGGTGAGATTTTAACTCTAGGTCAAAAGTGGGCTGCTTGGTTTGGTTAATTAGATTAATGTCTTTTTAAAAATTGGGTCATTGTGTCCATTGAAACGCGAGGAAGAAGAAAGACATAATATGCCAAATTTAGTTGCTTTTTGAATCAGCTATTTTTAGAAGTGGAGAGGAAATGAGTTACACGTGTTAATCTTTACTTTGTTCTGTATAGTAATAGTTTAGTAATTATTACCTACTTGTAATACACTTTTTTATTTGTTTAGTTTGTTGTCTTGTTTCAAATGTAAATAGAAAACAAAAATACACAAAAATTTACAAATTATACTGAATATAGTATATATGTTGTCTTGCGTGAAAATCTAGAAAGGGATTTTTATGCGAAGAGAGATAACTCGTGGTAAATATAATAGCAACTTCATATTAATTTATTAGAGTTACTTCCCTTCTTTATAATCCTGACTTTTTGTTTTGCATTTTGCTTTATGAATTTACCGAATTTACCTGAATATGTCTAAAATTCGAGGGGAAAAACACATTTTTAAGACAATCTCCATAAATGTAAAACCACCAACCAGTGACTTTGAGATACGAGAAATGTTCACTTTATTAGTTTTATTTTTATAACATCAACACTAATATTTAACAGTTATTGGATTAAATATGAAAATAACCTAAAGGTCACTAAGTGTTATCATCAATGTGCAGAAACTAAATCGTATTAACATACCATTAGGGCATTAGAATGGTTTGACAGCTGACCCTATTGCATAAAAGGCGACTAAATTAAGGATATCATATTTTCTTTTCTGCCTACTGACATTTTTCATCCTCCTTGAAACTTGTCACACTTTTTACTTTTGGTTTGAAAGCTCTGGCATCAAACATCGTTTAAAGTGGTAGTTTCTGGTAGGATGAAGAAAAATGTTATTATCCCAAATGTAGTCGCCTTTTATGCTCTGTAATTTGAACAACATGCAATTTTAACCCCTTGTTACAGGGACAATGTTCTGTTTCTGTTTCTTGCCGAGACATATATATATACTTATCTCTGTTTAACACTGATTTGCAATGAGTGACTGCGTTTTCCGATAACTGTTTCCTTGTTACGTAATGGAGTGTATGACGGCATGCAATTAGGGAAAATCTGACTTTGTTTTGTATTTTTCCAGGCATTCGTTTGCTCGTAATTATTAGATTATGATGTTTTTACAGCAGGAATGCCGCCATTTTATAAACTTAAATTTTAATCCTTTTTACTTCTATCTTGACAGGCTTTCATTGATGCATAGTTTATATTTCGTCTCACTAAAAAAAACATCGAGTTGTTGTGAAGTAGTAAAAGAAGACATTCTCTTTCATAAGAAATCTTGTTAACCCTGCCTCATGCTATGCATACATATGAAATAGAGTAAGCCGACTGCTTCGTTATATTATTTTAGATAGTATTGTGGGTGTGTTTGGGTGTGTTTTGCATCTAATTCAGTTTGATAACACTAGATTCCTGCTGTTAAAAGGATAGAAAGATAAAAACACGCGTGTACCAGGTTCTGCCAGAACAACAAACATTTTTACACGTTGTATGCTAAGTCTGGCTAAGGTGCAGATTTAATATCAAGCCAAGCCCAGTCACAGGACTTATCGCCCGACCTTGTTTAGTACACTGGTGAAGACGCACTACAGGTAGGGCGTTAGAATTGTACCTGCTGCCACTATCGCATGATCGTAAAGGCGACTAAATTTAGGATCTTATCTTTTCTCTTCTTCCTAACTGACTTTATCTTTCCTATTCTGCTCCTGCTTAGCGCTCAGTAAACAAGGGGTTGGGCGACTGGTTCGCCCGTTGTCAGTACAATGTGACCAAATGGGGCGTGTTGCTTGGTGTCTTCGGCGAATGCTAAAGTGATAGAGCACTATAAAAAGGGCAACAGTTCCAATATAAAAAAGGCACAACACGAACATACCACAGTCTCCCAAACATGCACCTCGCACTTCACACACGTTACACACTGCATACATGGGAGGCCGTCCTTACATGACCCTGACTGTTAATAGGACGTTAGAATAATCAAACAAGCAAACAAACAAACGCACTACAATTTTGTAACAGGAGAGAAGGAATAGCAGATACAAGTACACGTCTCGAACCCGAAACCTCCGAAAATTAGCCTACTTATTGAGCTGGCTATCTAGTCGTCCATAATCAAGCCTGTCCAATGCCACTTCATTCCTCCCTCCTGTTCGAATGTCTTCCCCGTGAGCTTCCATTCCTTGAAATAGGGGTTGGTGGCAAGTTTCGCAAAGCATGCAGTAACTTTGATATCAAAATGCTATCCCATTGAACCATATTATTGAAATCAAAATAGGTCGAGAGGGGAATCATTGGCCTTTAGTTTAAGGTCAGCTATTTAACCTTGACTCTTATGCACTAAGCAGAGGTCACAAACTAATTCTATTCGACACACAAATAGAGATACACCAATAGCGTTGTGCATGATTCTAGAAACGTTACTTGCCATTCCAAATATACCCTTTATCTGTCCGAGATAACAAGTCGTCCTTATAAATCAGCCTGCCTGGTCAATAAATTCCACACCTCACCGGTTCCTCAGACTGATTTTGACAATGAATGCCCTAGTGGTTATAACGCTTCTTGCTTTCAGCACTGGCGCCTGGGCAGGTATAAATGTTAATTAATTGTTGTTTTAAAGCACGTATTTTTAATTGTTTGGGTACTAAGTACTTTCCTTTTTCCTTGTGAATTTGGTATTTTTTAATCCGTTCGTTTTTATCTTCGGTTTCGGGACTTTTGTTTGAATGTTGTTTGTTTTCATTTCTGGACCCTCAGTTGAAAACATAATACCGTTTTTTATTATTATCTTTTTTTCGGTATTCGTTTGATCTCATAGTGGTTTCATAACCACGATACTTTGTGGACAATATCCTTTGTTTTTGAAGTTTAGGTCTTTTTGCAATTAAGGAAAGTGAATGTAACCATATAAAGATTTTTGTGCAGTCTGCTTTTTGCTCTCCTTGTTTTTGTTATTTGTTTTCTGTTGATGTTATCATTTTCGGAGGAAAAGAGTGTTTTGAGGACTATGGGATTTTCTGGTTTGTGTATTTGTGTGTTCGTTATTGAGTGTGTTCAGGTTTGTTTGTTAACGTCTGTCACTGTATACATATTTGCTGCCAGAAAATGTATTATCCGGGAAATTAAATTTCTGTTTCTTATTTCCACTTAACTAATTTCAGCGTTCGTGCCATGGAGTCTAAGAGAACATTAAAATTTGTATATATATCAGATAAAACAAGTTCTAATGGAAATTAGATCAGTCAGTTTTACTGTGATATGCCTGAAACGCCTATGGTGGTGACATGTGTGTGAAATATTCACACTTGCTCGCTGTCCGCCATTACACACTGTGGTCGAACTTATTGTATGCCGAACCCTGTCCCTTGCTCGTAAAGTAATGCAACTTTAGGCTAGAACTGCTCAAATCGCTCTGACAGTAGTGTCTTTACCTTATTAGGTGAATTGTCTTGCCTAAAAATCATTTTATCACCTTCTCAGTGGTCATGTAGTTCATTTGTTTAACGTGCGTGACTTTGGCTCGGGTATGGGTACAGAGTTAATATTGTACCTGCTTAATCGTATTGATCAACGATTTGATATTTCAACGATATTAATTAAAATACTTAACAATGTCGTGGAATTTGTCAATGTTTTACGTTATATGTTTCATAAGAAATGTAGAACAATACATTTATGCTATATTTTGCTTATTGGTTATGTAAAAGAAATTTCTGTTTCTTATTTCCACTTAACTAATTTCAGCGTCCTACACGTGCCATGGTGACGTCAGGCGTCTTCATCCAACCGGAGAGCACAATGGAGGTATGTTTGTTTTTATGCTATTCATAGAACAATCAAATACCGTATTCGCATTAATTAAAGCCCAGAGCGCTTAAAATTGTACTTTCAACGGGGGAGGGGGGTTATGAGTAAACCAAATGTTAAATTGTAGACGAAACAATTCAGCTATAATTTAACTCTATCTGTACTCATGATGAACTAATCTGTTATTGTAAAGATAGGATGGGGGCGATTATACAAAATGTACAACTTCCAGTTCTCCTTGGGCGCTTATAGGTAGAGGGGTACTACTTACTGCGAATACGGTAGTACACATATAATTAACACTTAACCGGTGAAAAATTAGGGGTGAAATGTCTTACTTTCAAGGGATTCAACATATGACGTATCTTTCCAACTTATCAATTTTTCTTATCTGATTTTTTTCTGTTTTTCGGAATGAAGATATGAATAGATCTACTAAGAAAAGTTCCCTTGAACTGATCATACTTAATCTTCGCTCTCATATTTCTTATCACACGTGATTGTATTTCCTGCTACGGGTCAAAGGTTACACTTGGAATGACAAATGTTTAGGCACTTTTAAAATTCCAACTTTAATCATATGGATTTATAGCTCAGGTATTTACAATGACCTGAATAAAAATAGAATTACAAACCTTTTCTCTTTCTTCAGTAAAAAACATGGCTTAGCAAAAAATGCTTAATTAATCATTTTTATTTTAGCAATTAGTATCTACCATTAGCAAACTGCCCAAAATGCTATCCATAGAGTGAGCACAGGGCAGACTTGTTTCCTTGTACCGATAAAGCTCAATTTACAAAAAAAAAAAGAAAAAAAATCGGCCGGCTATATTCCTGTGCTAAGTTCTGTTCGACCGATTCATCTTACGTACGTTTAGAAACTGCTAGATGACTGAAACTAAAATAGAACATATATTTCCGTGCAATCACTCAAGTTGGATAATATCTAGTTCAGTAAAGTTCTTGTGCACTTTAATTACATATCTAGCACAAAATAAACATGTCTAATTTATAAAAACAAGAGCGCATTATTTTGTTTAGCTGAATCAAAGTGTTACAGGAAAACCTACGAATAACAAATACAAATCTCCTTTGAAGTATTACGTCTAAAAGTAAACATAAAATGGTTAGCTTAGAGTTATCACAAAACCGCCATTCATGTGTAAATAGATCCAAGAACTCGGGTATAGACATCACCTTGTTCTCGCTGAATTTCATCCATTAGCCATAAAACCTTATTTTATATAATTTGTTAGATTTAACAGCCAAATATTGCGTGCTCTAATTAACAGTCATTTGTGAGTCACTTTTTTCTGTTCATTTAGTATATTTTTCTGATTTTTTTTTATCAGAATTTTTCATTCAAATACTCTAATTTAGTATAATTTTCTTCTTTTTTATATTTTAATTCATATAACAAAAATCTTTATTTGATATATTTTTGTCACTTTGTTTTTGTTTTATTTTTGTCAACTTGTTTTTGTTTTATTTTTGTCAGTTTGTTTTTGTTTTATTTTTGTCAACTTGTTTTTGTTTTATTTTTGTCATTTTGTTTTTGTTTTATTTTTGTCAATTTGTTTTTGTTTTATTTTTGTCAGTTTGTTTTTGTTTTATATTTGTCAGTTTGTTTTTGTTTTATATTTGTCAGTTTGTTTTTGTTTTATTTTTGTCATTTTGTTTTTGTTTTATTTTTGTCAATTTGTTTTTGTTTTATTTTTGTCAGTTTGTTTTTGTTTTATATTTGTCAGTTTGTTTTGTTTCATTTTTGTCATTTTGTTTTTGTTTTATATTTGTCAGTTTGTTTTTGTTTTATTTTTGTCATTTTGTTTTTGTTTTATATTTGTCAGTTTGTTTTAATTTTATTTATGTCAATTTGTTTTTGTTTTATTTTTGTCAATTTGTTTTTGTTTTATATCTGTCAATTTGTTTTTGTTTTATATCTGTCAGTTTGTTTTTGTTTTATTTTTGTCAATTTGTTTTTGTCTTATTTTTGTCATTTTGTTTTTGTTTTATTTTTGTCAATTTGTTTTTGTTTTATTTTTGTCAGTTTGTTTTTGTTTTATATTTGTCAGTTTGTTTTTGTTTTATTTTTGTCATTTTGTTTTTGTTTTATATTTGTCAGTTTGTTTTAGTTTTATTTATGTCAATTTGTTTTTGTTTTATTTTTGTCAATTTGTTTTTGTTTTATATCTGTCAATTTGTTTTTGTTTTATATCTGTAAGTTTGTTTTTGTTTTATATCTGTCATTTTGTTTTTGATTTATATTTGTCAGTTTGTTTTGGTTTTATTTATGTCAATTTGTTTTTGTTTTATTTTTGTCAATTTGTTTTTATTTCATTTTTGTCAATTTGTTTTTGTTTTATTTTTGTCAATTTGTTTTTGTTTTATTTATGTCAATTTGTTTTTGTTTTATTTTTGTCAATTTGTTTTTGTTTTATTTTTGTCAGTTTGTTTTTGTTTTATTTTTGTCAATTTGTTTTTGTTTTATTTTTGTCAGTTTGTTTTTGTTTTATTTTTGTCAATTTGTTTTTGTTTCATTTTTGTCAACTTGTTTTTGTTTCATTTTTGTCAATTTGTTTTTGTTTTATATCTGTCAGTTTGTTTTTGTTTTATTTTTGTCAATTTGGTTTTTGTTTTATTTTTGTCAACTTGTTTTTGTTTCATTTTTGTCAATTTGTTTTTGTTTTATTTTTGTCATTTTGTTTTTGTTTTATTTATATCAGTTTGTTTTTGTTTTATTTTTGTCAATTTGTTTTTGTTTCATTTTTGTCAACTTGTTTTTGTTTCATTTTTGTCAATTTGTTTTTGTTTTATTTTTGTCAATTTGTTTTTGTTTCATTTCTGTCATTTTGTTTTTGTTTTATTTTTGTCAATTTGTTTTTGTTTTTATATCTGTCAGTTTGTTTTTGTTTTATTTTTGTCAATTTGTTTTTGTTTATTTTTGTCAATTTGTTTTTTTTTCATTTTTGTCAATTTGTTTTTGTTTTATTTTTGTCAATTTGTTTTTGTTTCATTTTTGTCAACTTGTTTTTGTTTTATTTTTGTCAATTTGTTTTTGTTTTATTTTTGTCAATTTGTTTTTGTTTTATTTTTGTCAACTTGTTTTTGTTTCATTTTTGTCAATTTGTTTTTGTTTTATTTTTGTCATTTTGTTTTTGTTTTATTTATGTCAGTTTGTTTTTGTTTTATATCTGTCAGTTTGTTTTTGTTTTATTTTTGTCAACTTGTTTTTGTTTTATTTTTGTCAATTTGTTTTTGTTTCATTTTTGTCAATTTGGTTTTGTTTAAATTTTGTCAGTTTGTTTTTGTTTCATTTTTGTCAATTTGTTTTTCTTGGGGTTTTTTTCAATTTGTTTTTGTTTCATTTTTGTCAACTTGTTTTTGTTTCATTTTTGTCAATTTGTTTTGGGTTTTTTGTCAATTTGTTTTTATTTTATTTTTGTTAAATTTGTTTTTGTTTCATTTTTGTCAATTTGTTTTTGTTTCATTTTTGTCAATTTGTTTTTGATTTATTTTTGTCAATTTGTTTTTGTTTTATTTATGTCAGTTTGTTTTTGTTTTATTTTTGTCAATTTGTTTTTGTTTCATTTTTGTCAACTTGTTTTTGTTTCATTTTTGTCAATTTGTTTTTGTTTTATATCTGTCAGTTTGTTTTTGTTTTATTTTTGTCAATTTGGTTTTTGTTTTATTTTTGTCAACTTGTTTTTGTTTCATTTTTGTCAATTTGTTTTTGTTTTATTTTTGTCATTTTGTTTTTGTTTTATTTATATCAGTTTGTTTTTGTTTTATTTTTGTCAATTTGTTTTTGTTTCATTTTTGTCAATTTGTTTTTGTTTTATATCTGTCAGTTTGTTTTTGTTTTATTTTTGTCAATTTGTTTTTGTTTTATTTTTGTCAATTTGTTTTTGTTTTATATCTGTCAGTTTGTTTTTTGTTTCATTTTTGTCAATTTGTTTTTTGTTTTATTTTTGTCAATTTGTTTTTGTTTCATTTTTGTCAACTTGTTTTTGTTTCATTTTTGTCAATTTGTTTTTGTTTTATTTTTGTCAATTTGTTTTTGTTTCATTTTTGTCAACTTGTTTTTGTTTCATTTTTGTCAATTTGTTTTGGGTTTTTTGTCAATTTGTTTTTATTTTATTTTTGTCAATTTGTTTTTGTTTCATTTTTGTCAGTTTGTTTTTGTTTTTTTTGTCAGTTTGTTTTTGTTTTATATCTGTCATTTTGTTTTTGTTTTATATCTGTCAGTTTGTTTTTGTTTTATTTTTTTGTCAATTTGTTTTTGTTTTATATCTGTCAGTTTGTTTTTGTTTTATTTTTTGTCAATTTGTTTTTGTTTCATTTTTGTCAACTTGTTTTTGTTTCATTTTTGTCAATTTGTTTTTGTTTTATTTTTGTCAATTTGTTTTTGTTTCATTTTTGTCAATTTGTTTTTGTTTTATTTTTGTCAATTTGTTTTTGTTTCATTTTTGTCAACTTGTTTTTGTTTCATTTTTGTCAATTTGTTTTGGGTTTTTTGTCAATTTGTTTTTATTTTATTTTTGTAAATTTGTTTTTGTTTTATTTTTGTCTTTTTTATATTTGTCAATTCGTTTTGGTTTTATTTTTGTCAATTTGTTTTTGTTTTATTTTTGTAAATTTATTTTTGTTTTATTTTTGTCATTTTTATTTTATTTTTTATTTTTGTCATTTTGTTTTTTTGGTTTTATTTTCCACAGGTAACGCTGCCTCTCATAACGATGTTAAATATGACTACAACGACCTCCTTAACAAGAAGTCTTGTTACGACCAGGCTGGAGCCACTTACTGTACGTACACCTTTAGGCGGTGAGAAGTGGGTGTAATGGAGTTAGAAACTATTTTATACTATAAAATACACCTTTCACAATTGTAAAACCATGTGATAAATTTTGCAACCCTTGGGCCTCTTGTCGTATATGTTTACACACCCCAGTGTAACCACCTACAGCTACTCTTAGTGGCCAATATTTAAGTAGTCAATAGAGTTCCACTATCACAAGAAGACACGCAGCCTTCTGAAACATACAGTCATTCAAACACCGAAACACTTGTTGCAATTTCATAAACATTACACAACGCATACATGGGAGGCGGTCCTTACCTGACGCTGACTGTTAATAGAATGTTAATTAATCAATGAAACAATCATTGCAACGCCATTTTCAATTGCATTGATGACAGTTCATTACTTAAATGTACAAATGACATAATATCTGGTCTCTATTTTATGTTATTGCAAAAAGCTATGTATGTCGTTTCATGCGGTGATAAGGTGTTTTTTTCTGAATGTAGATCAGAACAACTGAATGCCGCAATATAAAGAGAGAATTAATATTATGGGATAAACAAAATCAAAATGATAAACAACAGTAACTTGGAAAACTTCTATTGATACAATCCAAGTTTATGGCTTATATTTCGCTTCATTCTTATTTTACCAGGTATCCAACCATCGGTGATCGCTGCCTTAGCCAGCCGTGAGTCACGTGGTGGTCGCCTGTTGCATTCAACCAATGGATGGGGAGACCATCACCATGCTTACGGAATTTTACAGGTAAAATTTTATTTCTAAGAAACGTCACAAAGGAGTAACCTCGGTAAACCAACCATTATCTTATCTGTCTCTCTATTGTTATTTCCGCTATTTTGTATGTATGATTGAGGCAGGAGTTTACCGCTGTATATCGACGACTGTCTTCTGCCTTTCTAATGTGGCATACGTTATTTACCTCTGTATACCGAACATTCTGTTTCTAGAGTGACATTTGCTATTAATGTACATGTAATTATATTAGATGCCCTTCTGTTTACCGACCACTGTCTTCTCTACATTTCTGGTTTTCCTTTATTTACCTCTGTATACCGACCATTCTCTAACTAATGCGACAACCGCTATTTACCTCTGTATACCGACTATTATATTACTAATGCGACAACCTCTATTTACCTCTGTATACCAACCATTGTCAAACTAGTGCAACAACCGCTATTTACCTCTGTATACCGACCATTCTCTAACTAGTGCCACAACCGCTATTTACCTCTGTATACCGATTATTATATTACTAATGCGACAACCGTTATTTACCTCTGTATACCGACCATTCTCTAACTAGTGCGACAACCGCTATTTACCTGTGTATACCGACCATTTTCTTTCTAGTGCGACAACCACTATTTATATCTGTATACCGACCATTTTCTTTCTAGTGTGACATCCTTTTTTTACCTCTGTATACCGACCATTCTCTTACTAGCGCGAAAACCTCTATTTACCTGTGTATACCTACCATTTTCTTTCTAGTGTGACATCCGTTACCACAGCTGTACCCAGCACGCATGGGACAGCTGTGCACACATTTCCCAGATGGTTCAAGAAGTCCTAGTGCCCTACATCAATCAGGTGGCCCACAAACATCCCACATGGTCAAAGGAGCAACAACTCCAAGGTAAGTACTAATTTGGCAACCCTCGACTGACTTACTATACGTAGGATACCGGAATAAATCGTATTGGCCGACGTAACATTTTATTTCGAAGTTCATGTATCATTCACCTGTCTCCTGTGTAGTTTGGCAAATTAGGATACTTATTTTCCGCTCTGAGCGATTGCTTTTTCCTGTAACACTTAATTGATATATGCGGTTGTTGTTGAATTTTAGGTGGAATCGCTGCTTATAACTCTGGAGTCGGAAACGTCCAGACCTGGAGTGACCTTGACATTGGAACAACCGGAAATGACTACAGCAATGACGTTGTATCACGTGCTCAATATCTCATCAGCCATTATGGATGGCATTAATAAAATATATGGCTTCAGTTAATTTATCATTGTTAATATATGTGTCAAATGGCTTATAAAGGTCGTTGTTAAATAACTAGAAAGTACAATATAAAATGTCCTGGTACATTAGATACCGTTCAGGTAGGGCGTTTGAATTGCTCCCCTGTCTCTAGTGCATGAAAGAAAAAGGCGACTAAATTAAGGATATTTTCTTTTCTTTTCTTCTTGAGTGTCATTCTTCTTACAAACGTCTCCATTATGAAGCTTCTTGGTTCTGTCCCCTAGTGATAGTTTCTGCTCCTGGTTAGGGGACCACGTTGGCCGAGTGGTTAAGATATCTCGACATATTACCATAAGCCTTCCAACTCTGGATTCGAATCCCGGTTTTCTCACTTTAAAATCAATGTTAGCTGTGAATGGTGAAGAAAGCTTTGTTTCCAACACAACACGAACATATACCGCAGCCTCCGAAACGCAGCACATTACATGCATGTGAGGCTGTCTTTATCTGCTGATAGAACGTGAAGCATAGTCAACCAACAATGCATGTAAGGTAAATTTTAGTCAGAAATATCCGAAGAATAATACAATCTTTATACGATGGTGTGGCAATGAAATCTCAGTAAATCTGTTTTGTTTGACTTGTTCTATGGAGCTATGGATAAGGCATCCGACATTTACCTGGATGGACAGTGACCACCGGATTTTCTTCCTGGTGTGGTCAGTGGCGTAGCTACCATTGACGCAAAAACGCAACTGCGCACACATCAATCAATTCTCAAAAAAAAAAAAAATCAAAGTCATAACTACACGTAACCGAGACTAACTTTATACATTTTAATTTGTTATCCGAATCGCCTTTTATTTTTACTTTTTATGTTTACTTTTTCGGGAAGATTATGTTTCTGTTCCGTTTCCACGGTTTAAAATTATACTCGCTAAAAGTTGGTGCGAGGTCGTGTCAGAAAGTTGACGTTTTAAGCCGATAACCCGACAGGAACAAGACAGTAGGTAACTAAAAAGGAGTTATATCCCAATATACACAAAATCTTTCAGATCTTAAAACCATGCCACCAACAACGACAACAGCAGAAAGAAGCTTACTAGAGTGTTATGAAACGCCTTAAAACCAGCGAGCATGGGTTCTGGCTCTGTTACATGTGCACCACGACATGCCCATAGACGTGGATACCGTTATTGACATTTCCGTTGGTCAAAAAAAAGCAAAAAACAAGAGGATGTTATTACAATGAACTTTGATATGTGACTAGTCGTCGTCGCTATCACAATAAAATAAGTGCACAAATAAAGAGTACATTTGTGTATTCAATTTTCATTTAGTCCCCTTTGTGCATTCAATTGAACTTTTGCCTATGCGTTTTTATGTGTAGAAATTATCGAATGAGATTATCAGCACGTGCACCTGCATGCATAAAGAAATTGGCTATCTATTAAAACTCTGTTTTCTTACAAAATTATCAAAGTTGCTCTAGGCCTACAGCTGTACCATTTAATTGCAATGTAGTAAGAAAGTTCCCAAAGACACGGCCGTGTTTGGCAAAAATACAGTACATGTTAGCATAAAGATAGGACGACATTTATAATTATAATTTCTAAATGTAGGTAACTTTCAATCTGCAATATGAATTAATCTGTTTTCAATGTTATTTTTTCGAAAAATTACCACGTAAAGAACGCTTTAAAATCATAAAAAATACGTCGTAAAATTCATCTCAGTCATTCTAAATGGTGATTTTTTTTCAGGGGGGACCCCCCTCCATCCCCACAATTACCAAAATTTTCGCGCCTTCGGCGCTCGGACTACAATTGGCGTGCACATTCATTTCCTGCTACCGACGCCACTGAAGGTTGAAGTCCCAACACACACTGCGTTACTCCTATTATCTGTCACTTGACAGTGGATGTGTCTGCTGTAAAAGAAAACGTTCGTCTTAGACAGGGATGAGTTACAACTACCCACAGGTGTCAAGTTTAACAATTGGATCATTAAAGACCAATCGATATATCGTTATTAATACACGCAGGTTTGAATAAACGAATTCAGGTCCATCATATTTACCGTTTGCCGAGCAAAAGCATCATGTCTCCTAAAGCAGGAATACATCCAGTGTTTACATCAAACCCATCAGTATTTATAAATATATATATATATATACCTTCAGCAAAAACACCAATATCACTGTATAATGTGACCGGGTGGGGTGTGTTGCTTGTTGTCTTCGGCGGCATGCTTCAGTGATATAACACTATAAAAAGGGCAACAGTTCCACTATAAAAGAAGACACAACACGAATATACAGCAGTCTCCCAAAACACGCACCTCGCACAGCATACACGCAACATACCACATACATGGGAGGCCGTCCTTACATGACCATAGCTGTATAAGACATAAATAGATCTTAAAATTTCAATATTGAATGTAAAATATAAAGTCATATATACATGTATATGCCTGTATAACAGCCGACTGAAAATGCCAGTAGTCAATAGTGTTGTAAAATGCCAGTAGTCAACAGTGTTGTAAAATGCCAGTAGTCAACAGTGTTGTAAAATGCCAGTAGTCAACAGTGTTGTAAAATGCCAGTAGTCAACAGTGTTGTAAAATGCCAGTAGTCAACAGTGTTGTAAAATGCCAGTAGTCAACAGTGTTGTAAAATGCCAGTAGTCAACAGTGTTGTAAAATGCCAGTAGTCAACAGTGTTGTAAAATGCCAGTAGTCAACAGTGTTGTAAAATGCCAGTAGTCAACAGTGTTGTAAAATGCCAGTAGTCAACAGTGTTGTAAAATGCCAGTAGTCAAGTGTTGTAAATGCCAGTAGTCAACAGTGTTGTAAAAAGTAGCCAGTAGTCAACATGTGTTGTAAAATGCCAGTAGTCAACAGTGTTGTAAAATGCCAGTAGTCAACAGTGTTGTAAAATGCCAGTAGTCACAGTGTTGTAAAATGCCAGTAGTCAACAGTGTTGTAAAATGCCAGTAGTCAACAGTGTTGTAAAATGCCAGTAGTCACAGTGTTGTAAAATGCCAGTAGTCAACAGTGTTGTAAAATGCCAGTAGTCAACAGTGTTGTAAAATGCCAGTAGTCAACAGTGTTGTAAAATGCCAGTAGTCAACAGTGTTGTAAAATGCCAGTAGTCAACAGTGTTGTAAAATGCCAGTAGTCAACAGTGTTGTAAAATGCCAGTAGTCAACAGTGTTGTAAAATGCCAGTAGTCAACAGTGTTGTAAAATGCCAGTAGTCACAGTGTTGTAAAATGCCAGTAGTCAACAGTGTATTGTAAAAATGCCAGTAGTCAACAGTGTTGTAAAATGCCAGTAGTCAACAGTGTTGTAAAATGCCAGTAGTCAACAGTGTTGTAAAATGCCAGTAGTCAACAGTGTTGTAAAATGCCAGTAGTCAACAGTGTTGTAAAATGCCAGTAGTCAACAGTGTTGTAAAATGCCAGTAGTCAACAGTGTTGTAAAATGCCAGTAGTCAACAGTGTTGTAAAATGCCAGTAGTCACACAGTGTTGTAAAATGCCAGTAGTCAACAGTGTTGTAAAATGCCAGTAGTCAGCAGTGTTGTAAAATGCCAGTAGTCAACAGTGTTGTAAAATGCCAGTAGTCAACAGTGTTGTAAAATGCCAGTAGTCAACAGTGTTGTAAAATGCCAGTAGTCAACAGTGTTGTAAAATGCCAGTAGTCAACAGTGTTGTAAAATGCCAGTAGTAGTGTTGTAAAATGCCAACAGTGTTGTAAAATGCCAGTAGTCAACAGTGTTGTAAAATGCCAGTAGTCAACAGTGTTGTAAAATGCCAGTAGTCAACAGTGTTGTAAAATGCCAGTAGTCAACAGTGTTGTAAAATGCCAGTAGTCAACAGTGTTGTAAAATGCCAGTAGTCAACAGTGTTGTAAAATGCCAGTAGTCAACAGTGTTGTAAAATGCCAGTAGTCAGCAGTGTTGTAAAATGCCAGTAGTCAACAGTGTTGTAAAATGCCAGTAGTCAACAGTGTTGTAAAATGCCAGTAGTCAACAGTGTTGTAAAATGCCAGTAGTCACAGTGTTGTAAAATGCCAGTAGTCAACAGTGTTGTAAAATGCCAGTAGTCAACAGTGTTGTAAAATGCCAGTAGTCAGCAGTGTTGTAAAATGCCAGTAGTCAACAGTGTTGTAAAATGCCAGTAGTCAACAGTGTTGTAAAATGCCAGTAGTCAGCAGTGTTGTAAAATGCCAGTGTCAACAGTGTTGTAAAATGCCAGTAGTCAACAGTGTTGTAAAATGCCAGTAGTCAGCAGTGTTGTAAAATGCCAGTAGTCAGCAGTGTTGTAAAATGCCAGTAGTCAACAGTGTTGTAAAATGCCAGTAGTCAACAGTGTTGTAAAATGCCAGTAGTCAACAGTGTTGTAAAATGCCAGTAGTCAACAGTGTTGTAAAATGCCAGTAGTCAACAGTGTTGTAAAATGCCAGTAGTCAACAGTGTTGTAAAATGCCAGTAGTCAACAGTGTTGTAAAATGCCAGTAGTCAACAGTGTTGTAAAATGCCAGTAAATGCCAGTAGTCAACAGTGTTGTAAAATGCCAGTAGTCAACAGTGTTGTAAAATGCCAGTAGTCAACAGTGTTGTAAAATGCCAGTAGTCAACAGTGTTGTAAAATGCCAGTAGTCAACAAGTGTTGTAAAATGCCAGTAGTCAACAGTGTTGTAAAATGCCAGTAGTCAACAGTGTTTGTAAAATGTGTAAAATGCCAGTAGTCAACAGTGTTGTAAAATGCCAGTAGTCAACAGTGTTGTAAAATGCCAGTAGTCAACAGTGTTGTAAAATGCCAGTAGTCAACAGTGTTGAAA